>NC_088410.1:1635388-1693319 GCF_034236695.1 Oncorhynchus nerka | reverse complement strand
AACTGACTATTGTCGTGGAAATTTCCTCTATTTACCAAATCATGAGAGCAAACCACCCACAAGTCAGAGTTAGTTATCAAAGTCCATCTTTAATTATATGAGCTCCATCACAACCCTGTGACTCTCAGATCAAGTCAGTGTCTATCATTGAATTCTCTGAGAGTCCCCTTACACATTGCAACTGAGATCCTTTATAGCAAAGACACACACAGCCAGACAGCATTGGCTATAAATTATCGTTCAGCTTTGTCTCCTAAACTATGTGCTTTTCTCAAACTCAGAACCATAAACCCACCCTCATATCAACAGGCATATATCACATCCACCCTCATATCAACAGGCATATATCACATCCACCCTCATATCAACAGGCATATATCACATCCACCTTCATATCAACAGGCATATATCACATCCACCTTCATATCAACAGGCATATATCACATCCATCCTCATATCAACAGGCATATATCACATCCATCCTCATATCAACAGGCATATATCACATCCACCCTCATATCAACAGGCATATATCACATCCATCCTCATATCAACAGGCATATTTCACATCCACCCTCATATCAACAGGCATATATCACATCCACCCTCATATCAACAGGCATATATCACATCCATCCTCATATCAACAGGCATATATCACATCCACCCTCATATCAACAGGCATATATCACATCCACCCTCATATCAACAGGCATATATCACATCCACCCTCATATCAACAGGCATATATCACATCCACCCTCATATCAACAGGCATATATCACATCCACCCTCATATCAACAGGCATATATCACATCCACCCTCATATCAACAGGCATATATCACATCCATCCTCATATCAACAGGCATATATCACATCCACCCTCATATCAACAGGCATATATCAAATCCATCCTATCTTGACAAGATCACAGAGACACACTGACTGGCACACAGACATTGTGGAGCCCAGAGATACACGCTTGACCTCTCCCCTTCCTCCGGTCCAAGTAACTTAGTCTTGACACAGAACAGATACTGTCACAGTATTATACAAACACATTCTGATGAGAAGTAACTTACAAACATTATGATGAATATAAAACATCTTACCTATGTTACCAACAAATTCTGATTATTCCCCAACATTATCCTACCTATCCTTGACTTCGGTCTACTACAAATACTTAGGTGTCTGGCTAGACTGTAAACTCTCCTTCCAGACTCATATCAAACATCTCCAATCCAAAATTAAATCTAGAAACGGGCTTCCTATTTCGCAATTAAAGCCTCCTTCACTCATGCTGCAAAAACATAACCCTCGTAAAACTGACTATCCTACCAATCCTTGACTTCGGCGATGTCATTTACAAAATAGCCTCCAACACTCTACTCAGAAAATTGGATGCAGTCTATCACAGTGCCGTCCGTTTTGTCACCAAAGCCCCATATACTACCCACTGCCACAACCTGTATGATCTAGTCGGCTGGCCCTCGCTTCTTACTCGTGTAAAGGGGGAAGGTTTCTCTCAAAAAAAGTATTTAGTCAGCCACCAATTGTGCAAGTTCTCCCACTTAAAAAGGTGGGAGAGGCCTGTAATTTTCATCATAGGTACACTTCAACTATGACAGACAAAATGAGAAAAATAAATCCAAGAAAATCACATTGTAGGATTTTTAATGAATTTATTTGCAAATTATGGTGGAAAATAAGTATTTGGTCACCTACAAACAAGCAAGATTTCTGGCTCTCACAGACCTGTAACTTCTTCTTTAAGAGGCTCCTCTGTCCTCCACTCGTTACCTGTATTTATGGCACCTGTTTGAACTTGTTATCAGTATAAATGTATATAATATATGTATATAATATATGTTGGGTATTACTAGACTTGTACTGTATATATAATATATGTTGGGTATTAGTGATCTACTAGACTGGTACTGTATATATAATATATGTTGGTTATTAGTGATCTACTAGTATAGACTGGTACTGTATATCTAATATATGTTGGGTATTAGTGAACTACTAGACTGGTACTGTATATCTAATATATTTTAGGTAATAGTGAGTGATCTACTAGACTGGTACTGTATATCTAATATATTTTAGGTATTAGTGAGTGATCTACTAGTATAGACTGGTGCTGTATATATAATATATGTTGGGTATTAGTGATCTACTAGACTGGTACTGTATATATATTATATGTTGGGTAATAGTGAGTGATCTACTAGACTGGTACTGTATATCTAATATATGTTGGGTATTAGTGATCTACTAGACTGGTACTGTATATATAATATATGTTGGTTATTAGTGAGTGATCTACTAGTATAGACTGGTACTGTATATATAATATATATTGGGTATTAGTGATCTACTAGTATAGACTGGTACTGTATATCTAATATATGTTGGGTATTAGTGATCTACTAGTATAGACTGGTACTGTATATCTAATATATGTTGGGTATTAGTGATCTACTAGTATAGACTGGTACTGTATATATAATATATGTTAGGTATTAGTGATCTACTAGACTGGTACTGTATATAATATATGTGGGGTATTAGTGATCTACTAGTATAGACTGGTACTGTATATCTAATATATGTTGGGTATTAGTGATCTACTAGACTGGTACTGTATATATAATATATGTTGGGTATTAGTGATCTACTAGACTGGTGCTGTATATCTAATATATGTTGGGTATTAGTGATCTACTAGACTGGTACTGTATATCTAATATATATTGGGTATTAGTGAGTGATCTACTAGTATAGACTGGTACTGTATATATAATATATATTGGGTATTAGTGATCTACTAGACTGGTACTGTATATATAATATATGTTGGGTATTAGTGAGTGATCTACTAGACTGGTGCTGTATATCTAATATATGTTGGGTATTAGTGAGTGATCTACTAGTATAGACTGGTGCTGTATATATAATATATGTTGGGTATTAGTGATCTACTAGACTGGTGCTGTATATCTAATATATGTTGGGTATTAGTGATCTACTAGACTGGTGCTGTATATCTAATATATGTTGGGTATTAGTGAGTGATCTACTAGTATAGACTGGTACTGTATATATAATATATGTTGGGTATTAGTGAGTGATCTACTAGACTGGTACTGTATATATAATATATGTTGGGTATTAGTGATCTACTAGTATAGACTGGTACTGTATATATAATATATGTTAGGTATTAGTGATCTACTAGTATAGACTGGTACTTTATATATAATATATGTTAGGTATTAGGATTGTACTTCCGGGTTGGAGCGAGCGGTCGCATCTGCACTCGGTCCGCAGGTAGTATTACATTTCATTACATTTCATTACATTTCATTATAGTACAATGTTTGATTTGATCTAATCTTATCAATTTCTTGTTAGCTAGCTGAGTGACAGCTGGTACTTTATATCATAGATAATTGCGTAATTATCTATTTCTGGTACGATCCTAACGCAGTCTACACTGCCCTGCAGCTAGCCAGCTAGCTAACGTCCACCGTTAGCTAGTCCACTAGTATACTGGTATTAGCAGCACAACTATTACACTACAACTGAACGACTTGATTAGTGTAGTGTTAGCTAGCTACATAGTTGTCTTTGCTGTCTTAGACTGGTACCCAAGATAATTGTGTAGTTTAGAGTGTGTAGTTTTATGGTCGTCCTTAACATAGGAGACTCTGCTAGCTAGCCAACAGCTAGCCAACGTCTACCGAACAGAACTGGTACTGCACTCAACAATTGGGTATTAGTGATTTCGTCGTATATCCACAGGTAGTATCACATTTTTCATTTCATTTCATTACAGTACAACGGTACTGTGATTTGTTTGATCGTGAGCTATCTATAGCTAGCTACACAGGTACTTTGTATCAAAGATAATTGTGTAGTCTAGACTGGCGATTTCCTAGGTTAGTTAGCCAGCTATTGTCGTTCTTTATACGCAACGTAACGTAATCAACACTGCTAGCTAGCCAGCTAGCCCCGAATAGCAGCACAGTAGAAACTATTACACTCAACGGAACTGATATTGATTAGTGTAGTGTGATCAACTAGACAGTACCAATGCCAACTAGGGTACTTAGTTAACAACGCAGTATATCTGCCAGCTAGCCTACTTCAGCAGTACTGTATATTTTAATCATTTTAGTCAATAAGATTCTTGTATACGTAAGCTTAACTCTCTGAACACTCGACTGGACGTGTAGTCCACTTGTCATTCCAATCTCCTTTGCATTAGCGTAGCCTCTTGTGTAGCCTGTCAACTATGTGTCTGTCTATCCCTGTATTCTCTATTAGTCTGCACAGACCATACAAACGCTGGGTATTAGTGAGGATCTACTAGTATAGACTGGTACTGTATATCTAATAATCTGGTGGTCCCAGCGCGCACTGACCCACGTGGAGTTCCAGGTCTCCGGTAGCCTCTGGAACTGCCGATCTGAGTGATCCAACAAGGCAGAGTTCATCTCCGCCTATGTCTCCCCAGTCCCTCGACTTCTTGGCACTGACGGAAACATGGATCACCACAGACAACACTGCTACTCCTACTGCTCTCTCTTCGTCTGCCCACGTGTTCTCGCACACCCCGAGAGCTTCTGGTCATATAATATATGTTGGGGTGGTGGCACCGGGATCCTCATCTCTCCCAAGTGGTCATTCTCTCTTTCTCCCCTTACCCATCTGTCTATCGCCTCCTTTGAATTCCATGCTGTCACAGTTACCAGCCCTTTCAAGCTTAACATCCTTATCATTTATCGCCCTCCAGGTTCCTAGACTGGAGAGTTCATCAATGAGCTTGATGCCTTGATAAGCTCCTTTCCTGAGGACGGCTCATATCTCACAGTTCTGTGGTGATCTTTAGACTGGTACGCCTACCTTTGACTCATTCCTCTCTGCCTCCTTCTTTCCACTCCTCTCCTCTTTTGACCTCACCCTCTCACCTTGGGTATTACTCACAAGGCAGGAAATACGTCGACCTCATCTTTACTAGATGCTGTACTTCCACTAACCTCGTTGCAACTCCCTCCAAGTCTCCGACCACTACCTGGTTGTATCCTAATATTCCCTCTCGCTCTCATCCAACACTTCCCACACTGCCCCTACTCGGATGGTATCGCGCCGTCCCAACCTTCGTACTATATAATATATATGTTGGGTCTCCTCTTCCATCCTATCATCTCTTCCCTCTGCTCAAACCTTCTCCAACCTATCTCCTGATTCTGCCTCCTCAACTGGTACTGTATATCCTTTCTGCATGGGTTTGACTCTCTATGTCCCCTATATCTAATCCAGGTTGGCTCGGTCCTCCCCTCCCGCTCCGTGGCTCGACTGGTACTCATTGCTAATAGCTCACAGAACAGGGCTCCGGGCAGCCTAATATATGTTGGGTAAATGAAAACTGGTACTGCCTCCTGCGGACCTGACATCCTTTCACTCCCTCCTCTCTAACATTTTCCTCTTCTCTCTGGTACTGCTGCTAAAGCCACTTTCTAATATATCTAAATTCCAGAGCATCTGCCTCTAACCCTAGACTGGGAAGCTCTTTGCAACCTTCTCCTCCCTCCTGAATCCTCCTAGACCCCTACCCCCTCCTCCTCTCTGCAGATGACTTAGTCAACCATTTTGAAAAGAAGGTCGATCTAATATATGTTGGGTATTACATCCGATCCTCGTTTGCTAAGTCAAACGACACCGCTGGTTCTGCTCACACTGCCCTACCCTGTGCTCTGACCTCTTTCTCCCCTCTCTCTCCAGATGAAATCTCGCGTCTTGTGATCGGCCGGCCGCCTGTATACAACCTGCCCGCTTGACCCTGATCCCCTCCTCTCTTCTCCAGACCATTTCCGGAGACCTCCTCCCTTACCTCACCATGGTCGCTCATCAACTGATCCCTGACCGCTGGCTAGTGATCCCTTCCGTATCTTCAATAGAGGTAGAGTGATGCACTAGTATAGACTGGTCTGAAAAAACCTACAGTGAGTGATCCCTCCGTATATCATACAACTACAGACCAGTATCCCTTCTGTATTCTTTTCTCTCCAAAACTCTTGAACGTTGTCCTTGGATCCAGCTCTCCCGCTAATATATCTCTCAGAATGACTACTTAGACTGGTTGTATATCCAAATCAGTCAGGTTTCAAGACTAGTCATTCAACTGAGACTGCTCTTCTCTGTATCATATATGTTGGGTAATAGGCGCTCCTAGCTGGTACTGTATATCTAATAAAGCTAGTGATCTACTCCTCTGGTCTGTCATCCTTCTAGATATATGCCTTGGGATACTGTGAACCATCAGACTCCTCCTGTCCACCCTAATATAGTTGGGCATCTCTAGTATAGACTGCCCACGCTTGGATTGCGTCCTACCTGACAGGTCGCTAATACCAGGTGGTATTAGTGAGAATGATCTCCACACCACTTCTACTCACCACTGGTGTCCCCAGGGCTCTGTTCTAGGCCCTCTCCTATTCTCGCTATATACCAAGTCACTTGGGTCTGTCATAACCTACTACATGGTACTGTATCCTATCATTGGTATGCAGAGTGATCTACAATTAATCTGGGTCCTTTCCCCTTCTGATGACCAGGTGGGTAATAGTGAGTGATCTACTGCATGTCTGGCAGACATATCCGTGGGTATGAGTGATCACCACTGGTACTGTATAGCTGAACCTGAGTGATCTACTAGACTGGTACTGTATATATAATATATGTTGTAGATCTACTAATATATTTTAGGTAAGACGGAGCTGTATATCTTCCTCCCGGGGAAGGACTGGTACTGTATATCTAATATATGTTGGGTATCACGTGTTGACAACTCCATTGTGTCCTGTAGAGCGCTAAGAACCTTGGCGTGATCCTGTGATCAACACCCTGGTACTGTATATATAATAACATATTAGTGCGGTGATCCTAGTTCCTGGTAGGTTCATGCTAATATAACATAGGTATTAGTGAGTGATCTACTAGTATAGACTGGTACTGTACACATATATATGTTGGGTATTAGCAGGTCCTAATCCAGGCACTTGTCATCTATATGTCTGGGTATTACTGATCTCGCTGTATGGCTGGGCTCCTGCCTGTGCCATTAAACCCCTACAACTCATCCAGAACTACTAGACTGGTACTTTATATAATATATAGCCCGTCTGGTGTTCAACCTTCCCAAGTTCTCTCACGTGGTACTGTATACCCCGCTCCTCCGCTCCCCTCCACTGGCTTATATATAATATATGTTGGGTATTAGTGAGTGATCTACTACAAGACCTGGTACTTGTATATCGGAGCTATGTTGGGTACGGCAGTCAGTACCTCCAGGCTCTGATCAGGCCCTACACCCAAACAAGGGCACTGCGAGTCATCCACCTCTGGCCTGCTGGTACGTATCCCTACCACTGAGGAAGATCTACTAGAGACTCAGCCCAGTCAAAACTGTTCGCTGCTCTGGCCCCCAATGGTGGGAACAAACTCCTCACTACGACTGGTACAGCGGATCAATCACCACCTTCCGGAGACACCTGAAACCCCACCTCTTTAAGGAATACCTAGGATAGGATAAAGTAATCCCTCTCACCCCCCCTCCCCTGGAAAAGATTTAGATACTACTGTTCCACTGGAGGTCATAAGGTGAATGCACCAATTTGTAAGTCGCTCTGGATAAGAGCGTCTGCTAAATGACTTAAATGTAATGTAAATGTAAATTAGTGATCTACTAGTATAGACTGGTACTGTATATATAATATATGTTGGCTATTAGTGAGTGATCTAATAGTATAGACTGGTACTGTATATCTAATATATTTTAGGTATTAGTGAGTGATCTACTAGTATAGACTGGTGCTGTATATATAATATATGTTGGGTATTAGTGATCTACTAGACTGGTACTGTATATATATTATATGTTGGGTAATAGTGAGTGATCTACTAGACTGGTACTGTATATCTAATATATGTTGGGTATTAGTGATCTACTAGACTGGTACTGTATATATAATATATGTTGGGTATTAGTGAGTGATCTACTAGACTGGTACTGTATATCTAATATATGTTGGGTATTAGTGATCTACTAGACTGGTACTGTATATATAATATATGTTGGGTATTAGTGAGTGATCTACTAGTATAGACTGGTACTGTATATATAATATATATTGGGTATTAGTGATCTACTAGTATAGACTGGTACTGTATATCTAATATATGTTGGGTATTAGTGATCTACTAGACTGGTGCTGTATATCTAATATATGTTGGGTATTAGTGATCTACTAGACTGGTACTGTATATCTAATATATATTGGGTATTAGTGAGTGATCTACTAGTATAGACTGGTACTGTATATATAATATATATTGGGTATTAGTGATCTACTAGACTGGTACTGTATATATAATATATGTTGGGTATTAGTGAGTGATCTACTAGACTGGTGCTGTATATCTAATATATGTTGGGTATTAGTGAGTGATCTACTAGTATAGACTGGTGCTGTATATATAATATATGTTGGGTATTAGTGATCTACTAGACTGGTGCTGTATATCTAATATATGTTGGGTATTAGTGATCTACTAGACTGGTGCTGTATATCTAATATATGTTGGGTATTAGTGAGTGATCTACTAGTATAGACTGGTTCTGTATATATAATATATATTGGGTATTAGTGATCTACTAGACTGGTACTGTATATATAATATATGTTGGGTATTAGTGAGTGATCTACTAGACTGGTACTGTATATATAATATATGTTGGGTATTAGTGATCTACTAGACTGGTACTGTATATCTAATATATGTTGGGTATTAGTGATCTACTAGACTGGTACTGTATATATAATATATGTTGGGTATTAGTGAGTGATCTACTAGACTGGTACTGTATATCTAATATATGTTGGGTATTAGTGATCTACTAGTATAGACTGGTACTGTATATCTAATATATGTTGGGTATCAGTGATCTACTAGACTGGTACTGTATATAATATATGTTGGGTATTAGTGAGTGATCTACTAGACCGGTTCTGTATATCTAATATATGTTGGGTATTAGTTAGTGATCGACTAGTATAGACTGGTACTGTATATCTAATATATGTTGGTTATTAGTGAGTGATCTACTAGACTGGTACTATATATCTAATGTATGTTGGGTATTAGTGAGTGATCGACTAGTATAAACTGGCACTGTATATCTAATATATGTTGGGTATTAGTGATCTACTAGACTGGTACTGTATATCTAATATATGTTGGGTATTAGTGATCTACTAGACTGGTACTGTATATATAATATATGTTGGGTATTAGTGATCTACTAGTATGGTACTGTATATCTAATATATTGGGTATTAGTGATTAGTAGTAGACTGGTACTGTATATCTAATATATGTTGGGTATTAGTGATCTACTAGTATAGACTGGTACTGTATATATAATATATATTGGGTATTAGTGATCTACTAGTATAGACTGGTACTGTATATCTAATATATTTGAGGTATTAGTGAGTGATCTAGTATAGACTGGTACTGTATATATAATATATATTGGGTATTAGTGATCTACTAGACTGGTACTGTATATATAATATATGTTGGGTAATAGTGAGTGATCTACTAGTATAGACTGGTACTGTATATATAATATATGTTGGGTATTAGTGATCTACTAGACTGGCACTGTATATATAATATATGTTGGGTATTAGTGAGTGATCTACTAGTATAGACTGGTACTGTATATAATATATGGTGGGTAATAGTGAGTGATCTACTAGTATAGACTGGTACTGTATATCTAATATATGTTGGGTATTAGTGATCTACTAGACTGGTACTGTATAGCTAATATATGTTGGGTATTAGTGAGTGATCTACTAGTATAGACTGGTACTGTATATCTAATATATTTTGGGTAATAGTGAGTGATCTACTAGACTGGTACTGTATATATAATATATGTTGGGTATTAGTGATCTACTAGTATAGACTGGTACTGTATATCTAATATATGTTGGGTATTAGTGAGTGATCTACTAGACTGGTACTGTATATCTAATATATGTTGGGTATTAGTGAGTGATCTACTAGTATAGACTGGTACTGTATATCTAATATATGTTGGGTATTAGTGAGTGATCTACTAGACTGGTACTGTATATCTAATATATGTTGGGTATTAGTGAGTGATCTACTAGACTGGTACTGTATATCTAATATATGTTGGGTATTAGTGAGTGATCTACTAGACTGGTACTGTATATCTAATATATGTTGGGTATTAGTGATCTACTAGTATAGACTGGTACTGTATATCTAATATATGTTGGGTATTAGTGATCTACTAGACTGGTACTGTATATCTAATATATGTTGGGTATTAGTGATCTACTAGACTGGTACTGTATATATAATATATGTTGGTTATTAGTGAGTGATCTACTAGTATAGACTGGTACTGTATATATAATATATGTTGGGTATTAGTGAGTGATCTACTAGTATAGACTGGTACTGTATATATAATATATGTTGGGTATTAGTGAGTGATCTACTAGACTGGTACTGTATATCTAATATATTTTAGGTATTAGTGAGTGATCTACTAGTATAGACTGGTACTGTATATCATATATAAGTTGGGTATTAGTGATTTACTAGTATAGACTGGTACTGTATATATAATATATGCTGGGTATTAGTGATCTACTAGTATAGACTGGTACTGTATATATAATATATGTTGGGTATTAGTGAGTGATCTACTAGACTGGTACTGTATATCTAATATATGCTGGGTATTAGTGAGTGATCTACTAGACTGGTACTGTATATCTAATATATGCTGGGTATTAGTGAGTGATCTACTAGTATAGACTGGTACTGTATATCATATATAAGTTGGGTATTAGTGATCTACTAGTATAGACTGGTACTGTATATATAATATATGCTGGGTATTAGTGAGTGATCTACTAGACTGGTACTGTATATCTAATATATGCTGGGTATTAGTGAGTGATCTACTAGTATAGACTGGTACTGTATATATAATATATGATGGGTATTAGTGAGTGATCTACTAGTATAGACTGGTACTGTATATAATATATGGTGGGTAATAGTGAGTGATCTACTAGTATAGACTGGTACTGTATATCTATTATATGTTGGGTATTAGTGATCTACTAGTATAGACTGGTACTGTATATATTATATATTGGGTATTAGTGATCTACTAGTATAGACTGGTACTGTGTATAATATATGTTGGGTATTAGTGAGTGATCTACTAGACTGGTACTGTATATAATATATGTTGGGTATTAGTGATCTACTAGACTAGTATAGACTGGTACTGTATATCTAATATATGTTGGGTATTAGTGAGTGATCTACTAGACTGGTACTGTATATAATAATATAGTGAGTGTTGGGTATATCTAATATTGTGAGTGATCTACTAGACTGGTACTGTATATCTAATATATGTTGGGTATTAGTGAGTGATCTACTAGACTGGTACTGTATATCTAATATATTTTGGGTAATAGTGAGTGATCTACTAGACTGGTACTGTATATCTAATATATGTTGGGTAATAGTGAATGATCTACTAGTATAGACTGGTACTGTATATATAATATATGCTGGGTATTAGTGAGTGATCTACTAGTATAGACTGGTACTGTATATCTAATATATGCTGGGTATTAGTGAGTGATCTACTAGTATAGACTGGTACTGTATATCTAATATATGTTGGGTAATAGTGAGTGATCTACTAGACTGGTACTGTATATCTAATATATGTTGGGTATTAGTGAGTGATCTACTAGACTGGTACTGTATATCTAATATATTTTGGGTAATAGTGAGTGATCTACTAGACTGGTACTGTATATATAATATATGTTGGGTATTAGTGATCTACTAGTATAGACTGGTACTGTATATCTAATATATGTTGGGTATTAGTGAGTGATCTACTAGACTGGTACTGTATATCTAATATATGTTGGGTATTAGTGAGTGATCTACTAGACTGGTACTGTATATCTAATATATGTGGGGTATTAGTGATCTACTAGACTGGTACTGTATATCTAATATATGTTGGGTATTAGTGATCTACTAGACTGGTACTGTATATCTAATATATGTTGGGTATTAGTGAGTGATCTACTAGACTGGTACTGTATATCTAATATATGTTGGGTATTAGTGAGTGATCTACTAGACTGGTACTGTATATATAATATATGTTAGGTATTAGTGAGTGATCTACTAGACTGGTACTGTATATATAATATATGTTGGGTATTAGTGATCTACTAGTATAGACTGGTACTGTATATCTAATATATGTTGGGTATTAGTGAGTGATCTACTAGACTGGTACTGTATATCTAATATATGTTGGGTATTAGTGAGTGATCTACTAGACTGGTACTGTATATCTAATATATGTTGGGTATTAGTGATCTACTAGACTGGTACTGTATATCTAATATATGTTGGGTATTAGTGATCTACTAGACTGGTACTGTATATCTAATATATGTTGGGTATTAGTGAGTGATCTACTAGACTGGTACTGTATATCTAATATATGTTGGGTAATAGTGAGTGATCTACTAGTATAGACTGGTACTGTATATATAATATATGTTGGGTATTAGTGATCTACTAGTATAGACTGGTACTGTATATCTAATATATGTTGGGTATTAGTGAGTGATCTACTAGACTGGTACTGTATATCTAATATATGTTGGGTATTAGTGAGTGATCTACTAGTATAGACTGGTACTGTATATCTAATATATGCTGGGTATTAGTGATCTACTAGACTGGTACTGTATATCTAATATATGTTGGGTATTAGTGATCTACTAGACTGGTACTGTATATATAATATATGTTGGGTATTAGTGAGTGATCTACTAGTATAGACTGGTACTGTATATATAATATATGTTGGGTATTAGTGAGTGATCTACTAGTATAGACTGGTACTGTATATATAATATATGTTGGGTATTAGTGAGTGATCTACTAGACTGGTACTGTATATCTAATATATTTTAGGTTATTAGTGAGTGATCTACTAGTATAGACTGGTACTGTATATCATATATAAGTTGGGTATTAGTGATTTACTAGACTGGTACTGTATATATTATATGTTGGGTATTAGTGATCTACTAGTATAGACTGGTACTGTATATCTAATATATGTTGGGTATTAGTGAGTGATCTACTAGACTGGTACTGTATATCTAATATATTTTGGGTATTAGTGAGTGATCTACTAGTATAGACTGGTACTGTATATATAATATATGCTGGGTATTAGTGAGTGATCTACTAGACTGGTACTGTATATCTAATATATGCTGGGTATTAGTGAGTGATCTACTAGTATAGACTGGCACTGTATATATAATATATGCTGGGTATTAGTGAGTGATCTACTAGTGGTAGACTGGTACTCTATATATATTGGGTGGGTATAGTGAGTGATCTACTAGTATAGACTGGTACTGTATATCTATAATATATGTTGGGTATTAGTGATCTACTAGTATAGACTGGTACTGTATATAATATATGTTGGGTATTAGTGATCTACTAGTATAGACTGGTACTGTGTTCTAATATATGTTGGGTATTAGTGAGTGATCTACTAGACTGGTACTTTATATAATATATATTGGGTATTAGTGATCCACTAGTATAGACTGGTACTGTATATCTAATATATGTTGGGTATTAGTGAGTGATCTACTAGACTGGTACTGTATATATAATATATGTTGGGTATTAGTGAGTGATCTACTAGACTGGTACTGTATATCTAATATATGTTGGGTATTAGTGAGTGATCTACTAGACTGGTACTGTATATCTAATATATTTTGGGTAATAGTGAGTGATCTACTAGACTGGTACTGTATATCTAATATATGTTGGGTAATAGTGAATGATCTACTAGTATAGACTGGTACTGTATATATAATATATGCTGGGTATTAGTGAGTGATCTACTAGTATAGACTGGTACTGTATATCTAATATATGCTGGGTATTAGTGAGTGATCTACTAGTATAGACTGGTACTGTATATCTAATATATGTTGGGTAATAGTGAGTGATCTACTAGACTGGTACTGTATATCTAATATATGTTGGGTATTAGTGAGTGATCTACTAGACTGGTACTGTATATCTAATATATTTTGGGTAATAGTGAGTGATCTACTAGACTGGTACTGTATATATAATATATGTTGGGTATTAGTGATCTACTAGTATAGACTGGTACTGTATATCTAATATATGTTGGGTATTAGTGAGTGATCTACTAGACTGGTACTGTATATCTAATATATGTTGGGTATTAGTGAGTGATCTACTAGACTGGTACTGTATATCTAATATATGTGGGGTATTAGTGATCTACTAGACTGGTACTGTATATCTAATATATGTTGGGTATTAGTGATCTACTAGACTGGTACTGTATATCTAATATATGTTGGGTATTAGTGAGTGATCTACTAGACTGGTACTGTATATCTAATATATGTTGGGTAATAGTGAGTGATCTACTAGACTGGTACTGTATATATAATATATGTTAGGTATTAGTGAGTGATCTACTAGACTGGTACTGTATATATAATATATGTTGGGTATTAGTGATCTACTAGTATAGACTGGTACTGTATATCTAATATATGTTGGGTATATCTAATATATTAGTGAGTGATCTACTAGACTGGTACTGTATATCTAATATATGTTGGGTATTAGTGAGTGATCTAATAGACTGGTACTGTATATCTAATATATGTTGGGTATTAGTGATCTACTAGACTGGTACTGTATATCTAATATATGTTGGGTATTAGTGATCTAGACTGGTACTGTATATCTAATATATGTTGGGTATTAGTGAGTGATCTACTAGACTGGTACTGTATATCTAATATATGTTGGGTATTAGTGAGTGATCTACTAGACTGGTACTGTATATCTAATATATTTTGGGTAATAGTGAGTGATCTACTAGACTGGTACTGTATATATAATATATGTTAGGTATAGTAGTGATCTACTAGTATAGACTGGTACTGTATATCTAATATATGTTGGGTATTAGTGAGTGATCTACTAGACTGGTACTGTATATCTAATATATGTTGGGTATTAGTGAGTGATCTACTAGTATAGACTGGTACTGTATATCTAATATATGTTGGGTATTAGTGATCTACTAGACTGGTACTGTATATCTAATATATGTTGGGTATTAGTGAGTGATCTACTAGACTGGTACTGTATATATAATATATGTTGGGTATTAGTGAGTGATCTACTAGTATAGACTGGTACTGTATATATAATATATGTTGGGTATTAGTGAGTGATCTACTAGTATAGACTGGTACTGTATATATAATATATGTTGGGTATTAGTGAGTGATCTACTAGACTGGTACTGTATATCTAATATATTTTAGGTATTAGTGAGTGATCTACTAGTATAGACTGGTACTGTATATCATATATAAGTTGGGTATTAGTGATTTACTAGACTGGTACTGTATATATTATATGTTGGGTATTAGTGATCTACTAGTATAGACTGGTACTGTATATCTAATATATGTTGGGTATTAGTGAGTGATCTACTAGACTGGTACTGTATATCTAATATATTTTGGGTATTAGTGAGTGATCTACTAGTATAGACTGGTACTGTATATATAATATATGTTGGGTATTAGTGAGTGATCTACTAGACTGGTACTGTATATCTAATATATTTTGGGTATTAGTGAGTGATCTACTAGTATAGACTGGTACTGTATATATAATATATGTTGGGTATTAGTGAGTGATCTACTAGTATAGACTGGTACTGTATATAATATATGGTGGGTAATAGTGAGTGATCTACTAGTATAGACTGGTACTGTATATCTATTATATGTTGGGTATTAGTGATCTACTAGTATAGACTGGTACTGTATATATTATATATTGGGTATTAGTGATCTACTAGTATAGACTGGTACTGTGTATAATATATGTTGGGTATTAGTGAGTGATCTACTAGACTGGTACTTTATATAATATATATTGGGTATTAGTGATCCACTAGTATAGACTGGTACTGTATATCTAATATATGTTGGGTATTAGTGAGTGATCTACTAGACTGGTACTGTATATATAATATATGTTGGTTATTAGTGAGTGATCTACTAGACTGGTACTGTATATCTAATATATGTTGGGTAATAGTGAATGATCTACTAGTATAGACTGGTACTGTATATATAATATATGCTGGGTATTAGTGAGTGATCTACTAGTATAGACTGGTACTGTATATCTAATATATGCTGGGTATTAGTGAGTGATCTACTAGTATAGACTGGTACTGTATATCTAATATATGTTGGGTAATAGTGAGTGATCTACTAGACTGGTACTGTATATCTAATATATGTTGGGTATTAGTGAGTGATCTACTAGACTGGTACTGTATATCTAATATATTTTGGGTAATAGTGAGTGATCTACTAGACTGGTACTGTATATATAATATATGTTGGGTATTAGTGATCTACTAGTATAGACTGGTACTGTATATCTAATATATGTTGGGTATTAGTGAGTGATCTACTAGACTGGTACTGTATATCTAATATATGTTGGGTATTAGTGAGTGATCTACTAGACTGGTACTGTATATCTAATATATGTTGGGTATTAGTGATCTACTAGACTGGTACTGTATATCTAATATATGTTGGGTATTAGTGAGTGATCTACTAGACTGGTACTGTATATCTAATATATGTTGGGTAATAGTGAGTGATCTACTAGACTGGTACTGTATATATAATATATGTTGGGTATTAGTGATCTACTAGTATAGACTGGTACTGTATATCTAATATATGTTGGGTATTAGTGAGTGATCTACTAGACTGGTACTGTATATCTAATATATGTTGGGTATTAGTGAGTGATCTACTAGTATAGACTGGTACTGTATATCTAATATATGCTGGGTATTAGTGATCTACTAGACTGGTACTGTATATCTAATATATGTTGGGTATTAGTGATCTACTAGACTGGTACTGTATATATAATATATGTTGGTTATTAGTGAGTGATCTACTAGTATAGACTGGTACTGTATATATAATATATGTTGGGTATTAGTGAGTGATCTACTAGACTGGTACTGTATATCTAATATATTTTAGGTATTAGTGAGTGATCTACTAGTATAGACTGGTACTGTATATCATATATAAGTTGGGTATTAGTGATTTACTAGACTGGTACTGTATATATTATATGTTGGGTATTAGTGAGTGATCTACTAGACTGGTACTGTATATCTAATATATTTTGGGTATTAGTGAGTGATCTACTAGTATAGACTGGTACTGTATATCTAATATATGTTGGGTACTAGTATAGACTGGTACTGTATATCTAATATATGTTGGGTATTAGTGAGTGATCTACTAGACTGGTACTGTATATCTAATATATTTTGGGTATTAGTGAGTGATCTACTAGTATAGACTGGTACTGTATATATAATATATGTTGGGTATTAGTGATCTACTAGTATAGACTGGTACTGTATATATAATATATGTTGGGTATTAGTGATCTACTAGTATAGACTGGTACTGTATATCTAATATATGTTGGGTATTAGTGATCTACTAGACTGGTACTGTGTATATAATATATGTTGGGTATTAGTGATCTACTAGTATAGACTGGTACTGTATATCAAATATATGTTGGGTATTAGTGAGTGATCTACTAGACTGTTACTGTATATATAATATATGTTGGGTATTAGTGATCTACTAGTATAGACTGGTACTGTATATCAAATATATGTTGGGTATTAGTGATCTACTAGACTGGTACTGCATATCTAATATATGTTGGGTATTAGTGATCTACTAGACTGGTACTGTATATCTAATATATGTTGGGTATTAGTGATCTACTAGACTGGTACTGCATATCTAATATATGTTGGGTATTAGTGATCTACTAGTATAGACTGGTACTGTATATATAATATATGTTGGGTATTAGTGATCTACTAGTATAGACTGGTACTGTATATATAATATATGTTGGGTATTAGTGATCTACTAGACTGGTACTGTATATATAATATATGTTGGGTATTAGTGATCTACTAGTATAGACTGGTACTGTATATATAATATATGTTGGGTATTAGTGAGTGATCTACTAGACTGGTACTGTATATCTAATATATGTTGGGTATTAGTGAGTGATCTATTAGTATAGACTGGTACTGTATATCTAATATATGTTGGGTATTAGTGATCTACTAGTATAGACTGGTACTGTATATATATAATATATGTTGGGTATTAGTGATCTACTAGTATAGACTGGTACTGTATATATAATATATGTTGGGTATTAGTGATCTACTAGTATAGACTGGCACTGTATATATAGTATATGTTGGGTATTAGTGAGTGATCTACTAGACTGGTACTGTATATCTAATATATATTGGGTATTAGTGATCTACTAGACTGGTACTGTATATCTAATATATGTTGGGTATTAGTGATCTACTAGTATAGACTGGTACTGTATATATAATATATGTTGGGTATTAGTGATCTACTAGTATAGACTGGTACTGTATATAATATATGTTGGGTGTTAGTGATCTACTAGACTGGTACTGTATATCTAATATATGTTGGGTATTAGTGATCTACTAGACTGGTACTGTGTATATAATATATGCTGGGTATTAGTGATCTACTAGACTGGTACTGTATATATAATATATGTTGGGTATTAGTGATCTACTAGACTGGTACTGTGTATATAATATATGCTGGGTATTAGTGATCTACTAGACTGGTACTGTATATATAATATATGTTGCGTATTAGTGATCTACTAGACTGGTACTGTATATCTAATATATGTTGGGTATTAGTGATCTACTAGTATAGACTGGCACTGTATATATAATATATGCTGGGTATTACTGAGTGATCTACTAGTATAGACTGGTACTGTATATCTAATATATGTTGGGTATTAGTGAGTGATCTACTAGTATAGACTGGTACTGTATATATAATATATGTTGGGTATTAGTGAGTGATCTACTAGACTGGTACTGTATATATAATATATGTTGGGTATTAGTGATCTACTAGTATAGACTGGTACTGTATATATAATATATGTTGGGTATTAGTGATCTACTAGTATAGACTGGTACTGTATATATAATATATGTTGGGTGTTAGTGATCTACTATTATAGACTGGTACTGTATATATAATATATGTTGGGTAATAGTGATCTACTAGTATAGACTGGTACTGTATATATAATATATGTTGGGTATTAGTGATCTACTAGACTGGTACTGTATATCTAATATATGTTAGGTATTAGTGATCTACTAGACTGGTACTGTATATATAATATATGTTGGGTATTAGTGATCTACTAGACTGGTACTGTATATATATTATATGTTGGGTATTAGTGATCTACTAGACTGGTACTGTATATATAATATATGTTGGGTATTAGTGATCTACTAGTATAGACTGGTACTGTATATCTAATATATGTTGGGTAATAGTGATCTACTAGTATAGACTGGTACTGTATATATAATATATATTGGGTATTAGTGAGTGATCTACTAGACTGGTACTGTATATATAATATATGTTGGGTATTAGTGAGTGATCTACTAGACTGGTACTGTATATATAATATATGTTGGGTATTAGTGAGTGATCTACTAGACTGGTACTGTATATATAATATATGTTGGGTATTAGTGAGTGATCTACTAGACTGGTACTGTATATATAATATATGTTGGGTATTAGTGAGTGATCTACTAGTATAGACTGGTACTGTATATATAATATATGTTGGGTATTAGTGAGTGATCTACTAGACTGGTACTGTATATATAATATATGTTGGGTATTAGTGATCTACTAGACTGGTACTGTATATATAATATATGTTGGGTATTAGTGAGAGATCTACTAGTATAGACTGGTACTGTATATATAATATATGTTGGGTATTAGTGATCTACTAGTATAGACTGGTACTGTATATATAATATATGTTGGGTATTAGTGATCTACTAGTATAGACTGGTACTGTATATATAATATATGTTGGGTATTAGTGATCTACTAGACTGGTACTGTATATATAATATATGTTGGGTATTAGTGATCTACTAGTATAGACTGGTACTGTATATATAATATATGTTGGGTATTAGTGATCTACTAGTATAGACTGGTACTGTATATATAATATATGTTGGGTATTAGTGATCTACTAGTATAGACTGGTACTGTATATATAATATATGTTAGGTATTAGTGATCTACTAGACTGGTACTGTATATCTAATATATATTGGGTATTAGTGATCTACTAGACTGGTACTGTATATATAATATATGTTGGGTATTAGTGATCTACTAGACTGGTACTGTATATATAATATATGTTAGGTATTAGTGATCTACTAGACTGGTACTGTATATCTAATATATATTGGGTATTAGTGATCTACTAGACTGGTACTGTATATATAATATATGTTGGGTATTAGTGATCTACTAGACTGGTACTGTATATCTAATATATGTTGGGTATTAGTGATCTACTAGACTGGTACTGTATATATAATATATGTTGGGTATTAGTGATCTACTAGACTGGTACTGTATATCTAATATATGTTGGGTATTAGTGATCTACTAGACTGGTACTGTATATATAATATATGTTGGGTATTAGTGATCTACTAGTATAGACTGGTACTGTATATATAATATATGTTGGGTATTAGTGAGTGATCTACTAGTATAGACTGGTACTGTATATATAATATATGTTGGGTATTAGTGATCTACTAGTATAGACTGGTACTGTATATCTAATATATGTTGGGTATTAGTGATCTACTAGACTGGTACTGTATATATAATATATGTTGGGTATTAGTGAGTGATCTACTAGACTGGTACTGTATATATAATATATGTTGGGTATTAGTGATCTACTAGTATAGACTGGTACTGTATATATAATATATGTTAGGTATTAGTGATCTACTAGACTGGTACTGTATATCTAATATATATTGGGTATTAGTGATCTACTAGTATAGACGGCATGTTGATTGAAACTCAAGCCTAAATAATTCCTAGTTTCACGAAACATTGTTCACAATTAACCCTGTATGACCCCTACCCCTGACCCCAGGCATGGACCTTTCTGCCAATCAGGACGAGGAGGGTGACCAGGAAGTGTTCCAGGTGGAGATGAGTCGTGAGACAGGAAACAGGAAGTGTGCGTTCCGCACCGCTGCAGGGAAGTACTGGACCCTCACCTCCACCGGAGGACTGCAGTGTACCGCCTCTACTAAGTAATACACTACACACTATACACACTATGCACTATACACTATACACACTATACACACTATACACTATACACACTATACACACTATACACACTACACACTATACACACTATACACTATACACACTATACACACTACACACTATACACACTATACACTATACACACTACACACTATACACACTATGCACTATACACTATACACTATACACACTATGCACTATACACTATACACACTATACACACTACACACTATACACACTATACACACTATACACACTATACACACTACACACTATACACACTATACACTATACACACTACACACACTATACACACTATACACACTATACACACTATACACACTACACACACTGCACACTATACACTATACACACTACACACACTGCACACTATACACTATACACACTATACACACACTACACACTATACACACTATACACACTATACACACTATGCACTATACACTATACACACTATACACACTGGTACTATACACTATACACTATATACTATGTTGGGTACTACACACTGATACACACTATACACACTATACACACTATACACTATACACTATCTACTACTATAGACTATACACACTGTATATCTAATATATGTTGGGTATACACACTATACACACTGCACACTATACACTATACTGTACTATATACACTATGCACACTATACACTATACACACGATCTACTAGTACACACTGGACACACTATAAAATATACACACTATAGTGAGTGACACTATACACACTGGTACACTATACACACTATACACACTATTACTATGATCTACTAGTATACACACTATACATACTACACACATATACACACTATAGTATATCTCTACTATACACACTATACACTACACACACTATATATCACTATGGTACACTATATACACACACTACACACTGTATACATAATATACACACTATACACAGTATATACATATCTACACTATACACACTATACACACTGGTACACTATATCTAATATACACTATACACACTGTACACACTATACAGTATAGACTGGTACTGTATACACATATATGTTATACACACTATGCACACTATACACTATACACACTACACACATATAATATACACTTACACACTGCACACTATATACACACTATACACTATACACACTATACACACTATGCACACTATACACTACTAGACTGACACACTATACACACTACATACACTATAAACTATACACACTATACACTAGTATCACACTGGTACTGTATATCTAACTATACACACACTACACACTATACTGGTACACACTATACACACTATACACACTACATATACTATACACACTATAGTGACTACTACTATACACTATACTGTATATACACACTATACACTATACACACTATACTACACACTATACTAATATATTTTGTATACACACTATATACACTATACACACTATATACACTAACACACTATGCACTATACTACACTATACACACTATACACACTATACACTAGTATAGACTACACACACTATACTACACTATACACTACACACTATACACTATACACACTATACACACTGTACACTATATACATATACACACACTATAGTGACTATCTACTATACTGGTACTATATATCTAATATATGTTGGGTACTAGTATACACTATACACACTGGTACACTATACAATATACACTGGGTACACACTATACACTATACACACTATACACACTATATAATATATGTTGGGTAGTGAGTGATCTACACACTATACTAATACTATATACACTATACACACTATACACTAATATATATATACACTATACACATCTATACACACTATACTGTATATACACATATATGTTGGGTACTATACACTATACACACTATACACACTATACACTATACACACTATGACACACTCTACTACACTGGTACACTATATATAATACACTATATACACTATACACACTATACACACACTACACACTGTATACTAATATACACTATACACTATACACACTATACACACTATACACACTACACACTATCTACTACACACACTATACACACTATACACACTATACACTATACACACTACACATACTATAGTGATCTACACACTATACACTACACACACTATACACACTATACACACTATACACACTATTAGTACACTACACACTATACACACTATATCTAATATATATACACTATAGTGAGTGACACTACACACTATACACACTACACACTATACACATATACACACTATACACACTATACTACTATACACACTATACACACTATATACACTATACACTGGGTACACTATATACACTATACACACTACACTATACACACTATATGTTGGGTACTATACACTACAGTGACTATACTGTACTACACTAACTATATACACTATACACACTATACACACTATACACTGGTACACACTATACACACTATACACTATATTAGTATACTACTACACTATACACACTATACACTAGTATACACACTATACACACTATACACACTATACACTATACACACTATACACTATATCTAATATATGTTGGGTATACACTATACTGGTACACTATACAAACACTATACACATATACACTATACACTATACACAGTGATCTACACACTATAGACTGGTACTGTATACACATATACACTATACACACTACACACTGGTACACACTATATACTATACACTATACACTATACACACTATACAGTGATACACACTATACACACTATACACTACACACTCTATACACTGGGTATTACAGTGATACACACTACAGACTGTACTGTACACACTATACACACTATACACTACACACACTAGTACACAGTGATACACTACACACACTACACTATACTAATATACACTATTAGTGAGTGATCTACTATACACACTGGTACATTACACACACTATACACACTATACACTATAATATATGTTATAGTGACACTAGTACACTAGACTGGTACTGTATACTAACTATACACTGGGTATCTAATATGGGTATTAGTGACTACACACTATACACACTACTAACACTATACACTATACACTACTGTATACTGTTGGGTACACTATACTAGACTGGTACTAATATACACTATACACACTATACACTATACATATATACACACTAGTACACACTAGACTGGTACTGTATATCTAATACACTATACACACTATGATCTACACTGGTACTGTATACATAATATATGTTACACATTAGTGACACACTATACAGACTGGTACACTATACACACTATATATATGTTATACACTAGTACACACTATAGACACTATATATACATATATGTTATACACTATACACAGTACTACACTGGTACTATACACTAATACTATACACACTATACACACTAGACACTATACATATACTATACACTATACACACTATATAATACACTATACACACTATACACTGGTACTGTATTAATATACACACTACACACACTGCACACTATACACTATACACACTACACACACTGCACACTATACACTATACACACTATACACACACTACACACTATACACACTATACACACTATACACACTATGCACTATACACTATACACACTATACACACTGCATACTATACACTATACACTATACACACTATACACACACTACACACTATACACACTATACACACTATACACACTATACACACTATACACTATACACTATACACACTATACACACTGCACACTATACACTATACACTATACACACTATACACTATACACACGACACACTATACACACTACACACACTATAAACTATACACACTATACACACACTACACACTATACACACTATACACACTATACACACTATACACACACTACACACTATACACTAATATATATTACTATACACACTACACACACTATACACACTATACACTATATATGTTATACACACTATACACTAGACTGGTACTATATATATAACACTATGTTGGGTACACACTATCACACTATATAGACTGGTACACTATACACTATACACTATACACACTATACACACTGCACACTATACACTATACACACTATACACTATACACACTATACTACACTATACACACTATATCTACTACTATGACTATACTGTATACACAATACACACTATACACACTACACACTGTATACATATGTTGGGTACTATACACACACTATACACTATACACACTATACACACTATGCACACTATACTGGTACTGTATATACATATATTTGGGTATTAGTACACTATACACACTGTATACAATATAAACTATACACTACTAGTATAGACTGGTACTGTATACTATACATGTTGGGTACTATACACACTATACACACACTACACACTATACACTACATCACTATACACACTATACACATATAATATATGTTGGGTATTATACACACTATACATACACACTATACACTATACACACTATACACACTATACACTATACACTACTATACACTATACATACTATACACTATACACACTATATACACTGTATACACACTATACACTATATATACACTATACACACTATACACACTATACACACTATACACTATACACACTACACACACTATACACACTATACACTACACACTATACACTATACACACTATACACACTATACACTATACACACTATACACACTATACACACTATACACTATACACACTATACACACTATACACACTGGTACTGTATACTAATATACATATGGGGTATTACACAAACTATACACTGGTACTGTATACACTATACACTATGTTGGGTATACACACTACTACACTGGTACACACTATACTACATATATACACTATTACACACTGATACACACACTATACACTATACACTATACACACTATATACACTATACACACTATACACACTATATACACTATACACACTATGCACTATACACACTATACACACTATACACTATACACACTATACACACTATACACACTATACACACTATACACTACACACTATACACTATACACACTATACACACTATACACTACACACACTATATACACTATACACACTATACACACTATACACACTATACACACTATACACTATACACTATACACACTATACACACTGCATACTATACACACTATATACACTATACACACTATACACACTATATACACTATACACACTATGCACTATACACACTATACACACTATACTATACTGGGTATTACACACTATACACACTATACACTATACACTATACACTACACATATACACTATACACACTATACACACTATACACTACACACACTATATACACTATACTATACACACTATACACACTATACACACTACACTGGTACACACTATACAAACTATACACACTGTACACTATACACAGTGATACTACTAGTATACACTATACACACTATACACTATACACTATATACACTATACACACTATACACACACTACACACTATACACTATACACACTACACACACTATACACACTACACACTATACACACACTATACACACTATACACACTATACACACTATACACACTACACACACTATACACACTACACACTATACACACTACACACACTATACACACTATACACACTATACACACTATACACACTACACACACTATATACACTATACACACTACACACTACACACACTATACACACTACACACTATACACACTACACACACTACACACACTGCACACTATACACTATACACACTACACACACTGCACACTATACACTATACACACTATACACACACTACACACTATACACACTATACACACTATACACACTATGCACTATACACTATACACACTATACACACTGCATACTATACACTATACACTATACACACTATACACACACTACACACTATACACACTATACACACTATACACACTATACACACTATACACTATACACTATACACACTATACACACTGCACACACTATACACTATACACTATACACACTATACACTATACACACGACACACTATACACACTACACACACTATAAACTATACACACTATACACACACTACACACTATACACACTATACACACTATACACACTATACACACACTACACACTATACACTACACACTATACACACTATACACACTACACACACTATACACACTATACACTATACACACTATACACACTATACACTACACACACTATATACACTATACACACTATACACACACTACACACTATACACACTATACACACTATACACACTATACACTATACACTATACACACTATACACACTGCACACTATACACTATACACACTATACACTATACACACTATACACACTATACACACTATACACACTATGCACACTATACACTATACACACTACACACACTATACACACTACACACTATACACACTGCACACTATACACACACTATACACTATACACACTATACACACTATGCACACTATACACTATACACACGACACACTATACACACTACACACACTATAAACTATACACACTATACACACACTACACACTATACACACTATACACACTATACACACACTACACACTATACACTACACACTATACACACTATACACACTACACACACTATACACACTATACACTACACACTATACACTATACACACTATACACACTATACACTATACACACTATACACACTATACACACTATACACTATACACACTATATACACTATACACTATACACACTATATACACTATACACACTATACACACTATACACACTATACACTATACACACTACACACACTATACACACTATACACTACACACTATACACTATACACACTATACACACTATACACTATACACACTATACACACTATACACACTATACACTATACACACTATACACACTATACACACTATACACTATACACACTATACACTATACACACTACACAAACTATACACACTATACACTACACACTATACACTATACACACTATACACACTACACACACTATACACACTATACACACTATACACTATACACACTATACACACACTATACACACTATACACTATACACACTATATACACTATACACACTATACACACTATATACACTATACACACTATGCACTATACACACTATACACACTATACACTATACACACTATACACACTATACACACTATACACACTATACACTACACACTATACACTATACACACTATACACACTATACACTACACACACTATATACACTATACACACTATACACACTATACACACTATACACACTATACACTATACACTATACACACTATACACACTGCATACTATACACACTATATACACTATACACACTATACACACTATATACACTATACACACTATGCACTATACACACTATACACACTATACACTATACACACTATACACACTATACACACTATACACACTATACACTACACACTATACACTATACACACTATACACACTATACACTACACACACTATATACACTATACACACTATACACACTATACACACTATACACACTACACACTACACACTATACAAACTATACACACTATACACTATACACACTATACACACACTATACACACTATACACTATACACACTATATACACTATACACACTATACACACACTACACACTATACACTATACACACTACACACACTATACACACTACACACTATACTAATATATTATACACACTATACACACTATACACACTATACACTATACACATATACACACTACACACTATACACACTACACACACTATACACACTATACACACTATACACACTATACACACTACACACACTATATACACTATACACATACACACTACACACACTATACACACTACACACTATACACACTGGTACACTATACACACTATACACTATACACACTATACACTACACACTATACACATACACACACTATATACACTATACACACTATACACACTATACACTATACACACTATACACACTATACACTATACACACTATACACACACTATACACACTATACACTATACACACTATACACACTATACACACTATACACTACACACTATACACTATACACACTATACACACTATACACTACACACTATACACACTATACACACTATACACTACACACTATGTTGGGTATACACACTATACACACTATACACTATACACACTATACACTAATATATACACACTATACACTATACACTATACACACTATACACACTACACACTATACACTATACACTATACACACTATACACACTATACACTACACACTATACACACTATACACTATACACTGAGTGATCTACTATACACACTATACACACTATATATAACTATACACTATACACTATATACACACTATACACTATACACACTATACACACACTACACTATACACACTACACACTACACACTATACACACTACACACTATACTGTATACTAATATACTATACACACTATACACACTATACACACTATACACACTACACACTATACACACTACACACTATACACACTATACACTATACACACTACACACTACACACACTATACACACTACACACTATACACACTACACACACTATACACACTATACACACTATACACACTATACACACTACACACACTATACACACTACACACTATACACACTATACACACTATACACTGGGTACACTATACACTATATACACTATACACTATACACACTATACACACTATTAGTGAGTGATACACTACACACTCTATACACACTATACACTATATTTGGGTATACACAGTATCTACACTACACACTATACACTATACACACTATACACACTATACACACTACACACTATACACACTATACACACTATACACTACACACACTATACACACTATACACTACACACACTACACACTATACACACTATACACTACACACACTACACACTATACACACTGGTACATTACACACTATACATACACTACACACTATACACACCATACACACTGGTACTATACACACTACACACTATACACACTATACACTACACACACTACACACTATACACTATACACACACTACACACTATACACTATACACACTATACACTATACACACTATACACATACTACACACTATACACACACTATACACACTATACACTACTATACACTATACACACTATACAATATATTTTGGGTATACACACTATACACACTTTACACTATACACTATATATAATATACACTATACACACTATACACACACTACACACTATACACACTACACACTATACACTATACACACTACACACACTATACACACTACACACTATACACACTACACACACTATACACACTATACACACTGGTACACACTACACACACTATACACACTACACACTATACACACTACACACACTATACACACTATACACACTGGGTACACACTATCACACTATACACACTATACACTATACACACTATACACACTATACACTATACACACTATACACTGGTACTGTATACACATATACACTATACACACTATACACACTATACTGGTACTATACACTACACACTATACACTATGGGTACACTATACACACTATACACTATACACACTATATACACATATACACTATACACACTATACACTACTACACACTATACACACTACACACTACACACACTATACACACTACACACTATACACTACTACACAGACTGGTACTGTATATACACACTATACACACTATACACACTACACACTCTACACACTATACACACTATACACTATACACACTACACACTACACACACTATACACACTACACACTATACACACTACACACACTATACACTATACATACTATACACACTACACACACTATACACACTACACACTATACACTGTATACACACTATACACTATACACTATACACTATACACACTATACACTATACACACTATACATACTAGTACACACTATACACTACACACTCTATACACACTATACACTATACACACTATTGGGTACACTACACACTATACACTATACACACTATACACACTATACACTACACACTATACACACTATAGGGTATTACTATACACACTATACACTACACACTACACACTATACACACTATACACTACACACACTACACACTATACACACTATACATTACACACACTATATAGACACTACACACTATACACACCATACACACTACACACTATACACACTACACACTATACACACTATACACTACATATACTGCACACTATACACTATACACACACTACACTATACACACTATACACACTATACACTATACTACACTATACATACACTGGTACTGTACACTACATATATGTATGGGTATTATACACTATACACACTATACACACACTACACACTATACACACTATACACTTTACACTATACACACTATACACACACTATACACTATACACACTATACACACTATACACACACTACACACTATACACACACTACACACTATACACTATACACACTACACACACTATACACACTACACACTATACACACTACACACACTATACACACTGGGTATTACTGATACTACTACACACACTATACACACTACACACTATACACTTGGGTATTATACACACTATACACACTATACACACTGTACACACTCTACACACTATATACACTATACACACTACACACTACACACACTATACACACTACACACTATACACACTACACACACTATACACACTATACACACTATACACACTATACACTACACACTATACACACTACACAGACTATATACACTATACACTATACACACTATACACTATACACACTATACACACTATACACTATACACACTATACATACACTATACATTGGGTATTACACTGATCACTATACACACTATACACACTATACACTACACACTATACACTATACACACTATACACACTATATTGACTATACACACTATACATATAATACACTATACACACTATCTACTAGACTGGTACTGTATACTACATATATGTTGGGTACTATGATCTACACACTATACTGTATACTAATATACACACTATACACACTATACACACTATCTACACTATACACACTACACACACTATACACACTAACATATACACACTATACACTGATACACACTACACACTACACACACTATACACACTACACATATACTGGGTACACACACTATACACTACTATACACACTATACACACTACACAATATACACTGGGTACTATACACACTATACACACTATACACTGGTACACTATACATATAATATACACTATACACACTATACACACTATACACTACACACTCTATACACACTATACACTATACACACTATACACACTATACACACTACACACTGGTACTGTATACACACTATACACTACACATATGACACTACACACACTATACACACTATACACATATACACACTATACACACTACACACACTATACACACTACACATATACACTATACACTATACACACTACACTACTACACTGGTACACTACACTAATACACTACACACATTATACACACTATACACTATACACACTATACACACTACACACACTATACACACTACACATCTACACACTATACACACTATACATATACACTATACATATACACTATACACTATACACACTATACACACTATACACACTATACACTACACTCTATACACACTATACACTATACACACTATAACACTATACACACTACACTATACACTATACACACTATACACACTATACACACTACACACTATACACACTATACACACTATACACTACACACACTATACACACTATACACTACACACACACTACACACTATACACACTATACACTACACACACTACACACTATACACACTATACATTACACACACTATACACACTACACACTATACACACCATACACACTACACACTATACACACTACACTATACACACTATACACTACACACATACACACTATACACTATCTACACACTACACACTATACACACTATACACACTATACACTATACACACTATACACACACTACACACTATACACACACTAGTACACACTATACACACTATACACTATACAACTATACACACACTACACACTATACACACTATACACACTTTACACTATACACACTATACACACACTATACACTATACACACTATACACATACTACACTATACACACTACACACTATACACTATACACACTACACACACTATACACACTACACACTATACACACTACACACACTATACACACTATACACACTATACACACTACACACACTATACACACTACACACTATACACACTACACACACTATACACACTATACACACTATACACACTATACACACTATACACACTATACACTATACACACTATACACACTATACACTATACACACTATACACACACTATACACACTATACACTATACACACTATACACACTATACACACTATACACTACACACTATACACTATACACACTATACACACTATACACTATACACACTATATACACACTATACACTATACACACTATACACACACTACACACTATACACACTACACACTACACACACTATACACACTACACACTATACACACTACACACACTATACACACTATACACACTATACACACTATACACACTACACACTCTACACACTATACACACTATACACTATACACACTACACACTACACACACTATACACACTACACACTATACACACTACACACACTATACACACTATACACACTATACACACTATACACACTACACACACTATACACACTACACACTATACACACTATACACACTATACACTATACACTATACACTATACACACTATACACTATACACACTATACACACTATACACACTATACACTACACACTCTATACACACTATACACTATACACACTATACACACTATACACACTACACACTATACACTATACACACTATACGCACTATACACACTACACACTATACACACTATACACTACACACACTATACACACTATACACTACACACACTACACACTATACACACTATACACTACACACACTACACACTATACACACTATACATTACACACACTATACACACACTACACACTATACACACCATACACACTACACACTATACACACTACACACTATACACACTATACACTACACACACTGCACACTATACACTATACACACACTACACACTATACACACTATACACACTATACACTATACACACTATACACACATACACACTATACACACTATACACACTATACACACTATACACTATACACACTATACACACACTACACACTATACACACTATACACACTTTACACTATACACACTATACACACACTATACACTATACACACTATACACACTATACACACACACTACACACTATACACACACTACACACTATACACTATACACACTACACACTATACACACTACACACTATACACACTACACACTATACACACTATACACACTATACACTACTACACACTATACACACTACACACTATACACACTACACACACTATACACACTATACACACTATACACACTATACACACTACACACACTATATACACTATACACACTACACACTACACACACTATACACACTACACACTATACACACTACACACACTATACACACTATACACACTATACACACTATACACTACACACTATACACACTACACACACTATATACACTATACACACTATACACACTATACACTATACACACTATACACACTATACACTATACACACTATACACACACTATACACACTATACACTATACACACTATACACACTATACACACTATACACTACACACTATACACTATACACACTATACACACTATACACTATACACACTATACACACTATACACTATACACACTATACACACACTACACACTATACACACTACACACTACACACACTATACACACTACACACTATACACACTACACACACTATACACACTATACACACTATACACACTATACACACTATACACACTACACACTATACACACTATACACTATACACACTATACACTATACACACTACACACTACACACACTATACACACTACACACTATACACACTACACACACTATACACACTATACACACTATACACACTACACACACTATACACACTACACACTATACACACTATACACACTATACACTATACACTATACACACTATACACTATACACACTATACACACTATACACACTATACACTACACACTCTATACACACTATACACTATACACACTATACACACTATACACACTACACACTATACACTATACACACTATACACACTACACACTATACACACTATACACACTATACACTACACACACTATACACACTATACACTACACACACTACACACTATACACACTATACATTACACACACTATACACACTATACACTACACACACTATACACACTATACACTACACACACTATACACACACTACACACTATACACACCATACACACTACACACTATACACACTACACACTATACACACTATACACTACACACACTGCACACTATACACTATACACACACTACACACTATACACACTATACACACTATACACTATACACACTATACACACACTACACACTATACACACACTATACACACTATACACACTATACACTATACACACTATACACACACTACACACTATACACACTATACACACTATACACTATACACACTATACACACACTATACACTATACACACTATACACACTATACACACACTACACACTATACACTATACACACACTACGCACTATACACTATACACACTATACACACTATACACTATACACACACTACGCACTATACACTATACACACTATACACACTACACACTATACACACTATACACTATACACACTATACACTATACACACTATACACACTATACACACTATACACACACTACACACTATACACTATACACACTACACACTATACACTATACACACTATACACACTATACACTATACACACACTACGCACTATACACTATACACACTATACACACTACACACTATACACACTATACACTATACACACTATACACACTATACACACTATACACACACTACACACTATACACACTATACACACACTACACACTATACACTATACACACTATACACACTATACACACTATACACACTATGCACTATACACTATACACTATACACACTATACACTATACACTATACACACTATACACACTATACACTATACACACTGCACACTATACACTATACACTATACACACTATACACACTATACACTATACACACTATACACACACTATACACTATACACACTATACACTATACACACTATACACACACTACACACTATACACACTATACACACTATACACTATACACTATACACACTGCACACTATACACTATACACACTATGCACACTATACACTATACACACGACACACTATACACACTACACACACTATAAACTATACACACTATACACTATACACACTATACACACTATACACACTATACACACACTACACACTATACACTACACACTATACACACTATACACACTACACACTATACACACTACACACACTATACACTATACACACTATACACACTATACACACTATACACTATACACACTATACACACTATACACACTATACACACACTACACACTATACACTATACACACTACACACTATACACTACACACACTATACACACTATACACTACACACACTATACACACACTACACACTATACACACCATACACACTACACACTATACACACTACACACTATACACACTATACACTACACACACTGCACACTATACACTATACACACTATACACACTATACACACTATACACACTATACACACTACACACACTATACACACTATACACACTATACACACTACACACTATACACACTACACACTATACACACTATACACACTATACACACTACACACTATACACACTACACACACTACACACTATACACACTATACACACTACACACACTATACACACTATACACACTATACACACTACACACTATACACACTATACACACACTACACACTATGCACACTATACACACTATACACACTACACACTATACACACTATACACACTACACACACTATACACACTATACACACTACACACACTACACACTATACACACTATACACACTATACACACTACACACTATACACACTATACACTACACACACTATACACACTATACACTACACACACTACACACTATACACACTATACACACTATACACACTACACACAGCAAGTAATCCACTACACTACACACACACACACTCTACTTGCGACTCAGAACCTCTTAACGAAATATGTTATTTTAACTGTGTGTGTGTGTGTGTGTGTGTGTCTCTGTCTGTGTCTGTGTGTGTTGTGTGTGTGTGTGTGTGTCTGTGTGTGTGTGTGTGTGTGTGTGTGTGTGTGTGTGTGTGTGTGTGTGTGTGTGTGTGTGTGTGTGTGTAGGTCATCTAACAGTCATTTTGATCTGGAGTGGTGTGAGGGGAAGGTTTCTCTCAAAGCCTCTAACGGGAAATATGTTGCTGTGTGTGTGTGTGTGTGTGTGTGTGTGTGTGTGTGTGTGTGTGTGTGTGTGTGTGTGTGTGTGTGTGTGGTAGGTCATCTAACAGTCATTTTGATCTGGAGTGGTGTGAGGGGAAGGTTTCTCTCAAAGCCTCTAACGGGAAATATGTTGCCGCCAAGAGGAACGGACAGCTAGCTGCTACCGTCGACAACGCAGGTTAGTCTGTCACCGCGGATACCGTAACCGTGACGATACGTGCTGTAACTATGGCCGCAGCGGGCCAGTGAATCTTATCGTTGGCAGAGTATTGAAATATCTGTCAATTAAACAATCAATCAACTAACTGATCGAGACACGGTCAGCTAATCAATCAACTAACTGATCGAGACAGAAACCTATTCATTAACTTATCAACCGGTCAGCTAATCAATCAACTAACTGATCGAGACAGAAACCTATTCATTAACTTATCAACCGGTCAGCTAATCAATCAACTAACTGATCGAGACACGGTCAGCTAATCAATCAACTAACTGATCGAGACAGAAACCTATTCATTAACCTCATCAACCGGTCAGCTAATCAATCAACTAACTGATCGAGACAGAAACCTAGTCATTAACTCATCAACCGGTCAGCTAATCAATCAACTAACTGATCGAGACAGAAACCTAGTCATTAACTCATCAACCGGTCAGCTAATCAATCAACTAACTGATCGAGACAGAAACCTATTCATTAACCTATCAACCGGTCAGCTAATCAATCAACTAACTGATCGAGACAGAAACCTAGTCATTAACTCATCAACCGGTCAGCTAATCAATCAACTAACTGATCGAGACAGAAACCTATTCATTAACTTATCAACCGGTCAGCTAATCAATCAACTAACTGATCGAGACAGAAACCTAGTCATTAACTCATCAACCGGTCAGCTAATCAATCAACTAACTGATCGAGACAGAAACCTATTCATTAACTTATCAACCGGTCAGCTAATCAATCAACTAACTGATCGAGACACGGTCAGCTAATCAATCAACTAACTGATCGAGACAGAAACCTAGTCATTAACTTATCAACCGGTCAGCTAATCAATCAACTAACTGATCGAGACAGAAACCTAGTCATTAACTCATCAACCGGTCAGCTAATCAATCAACTATCTGATCGAGACAGAAACCTATTCATTAACTTATCAACCGGTCAGCTAATCAATCAACTAACTGATCGAGACAGAAACCTATTCATTAACTTATCAACCGGTCAGCTAATCAATCAACTAACTGATCGAGAAAGAAACCTATTCATTAACTTATCAACCGGTCAGCTAATCAATCAACTAACTTATCAACCGGTCAGCTAATCAATCAACTAACTGATCGAGACAGAAACCTAGTCATTAACTTATCAACCGGTCAGCTAATCAATCAACTAACTGATCGAGACAGAAACCTATTCATTAACTTATCAACCGGTCAGCTAATCAATCAACTAACTTATCAACCGGTCAGCTAATCAATCAACTAACTGATCGAGACAGAAACCTAGTCATTAACTTATCAACCGGTCAGCTAATCAATCAACTAACTGATCGAGACAGAAACCTATTCATTAACTTATCAACCGGTCAGCTAATCAATCAACTAACTGATCGAGACAGAAACCTATTCATTAACTTATCAACCGGTCAGCTAATCAATCAACTAACTGATCGAGACACGGTCAGCTAATCAATCAACTAACTGATCGAGACACGGTCAGCTAATCAATCAACTAACTGATCGAGACACGGTCAGCTAATCAATCAACTAACTGATCGAGACACGGTCAGCTAATCAATCAACTAACTGATCGAGACAGAAACCTATTAATTAACTTATCAACCGGTCAGCTAATCAATCAACTAACTGATCGAGACAGAAACCTAGTCATTAACTTATCAACCGGTCAGCTAATCAATCAACTAACTGATCGAGACACGGTCAGCTAATCAATCAACTAACTGATCGAGACACGGTCAGCTAATCAATCAACTAACTGATCGAGACACGGTCAGCTAATCAATCAACTAACTGATCGAGACAGAAACCTATTCATTAACTTATCAACCGGTCAGCTAATCAATCAACTAACTGATCGAGACAGAAACCTAGTCATTAACTTATCAACCGGTCAGCTAATCAATCAACTAACTGATCGAGACACGGTCAGCTAATCAATCAACTAACTGATCGAGACACGGTCAGCTAATCAATCAACTAACTGATCGAGACACGGTCAGCTAATCAATCAACTAACTGATCGAGACAGAAACCTATTAATTAACTTATCAACCGGTCAGCTAATCAATCAACTAACTGATCGAGACACGGTCAGCTAATCAATCAACTAACTGATCGAGACAGAAACCTATTCATTAACTTATCAACCGGTCAGCTAATCAATCAACTAACTGATCGAGACAGAAACCTAGTCATTAACTCATCAACCGGTCAGCTAATCAATCAACTAACTGATCGAGACACGGTCAGCTAATCAATCAACTAACTGATCGAGACAGAAACCTATTCATTAACCTATCAACCGGTCAGCTAATCAATCAACTAACTGATCGAGACACGGTCAGCTAATCAATCAACTAACTGATCGAGACAGAAACCTAGTCATTAACCTATCAACCGGTCAGCTAATCAATCAACTAACTGATCGAGACACGGTCAGCTAATCAATCAACTAACTGATCGAGAAAGAAACCTATTCATTAACTTATCAACCGGTCAGCTAATCAATCAACTAACTGATGGAGACAGAAACCTATTCATTAACTTATCAACCGGTCAGCTAATCAATCAACTAACTGATCGAGACAGAAACCTATTCATTAACTTATCAACCGGTCAGCTAATCAATCAACTAACTGATCGAGACAGAAACCTATTCATTAACTTATCAACCGGTCAGCTAATCAATCAACTAACTGATCGAGACAGAAACCTATTCATTAACTTATCAACCGGTCAGCTAATCAATCAACTAACTGATCGAGACAGAAACCTATTCATTAACTTATCAACCGATCAGCTAATCAATCAACTAACTGATCGAGACAGAAACCTATTCATTAACTTATCAACCGGTCAGCTAATCAATCCGTGTTTGATCCGTTTCCTTGTTTTGTCTCCAGGGGAGGCGGAGCAGTTCCTGATGAAGCTGATCAATCGGCCAATCATAGTCCTCCGTGGAGAACACGGTTTCATTGGCTGTCGCAAGGTTGGCACGGGAACGCTGGATTCTAACCGCTCCTCCTACGACGTCTTCCAGCTGGAGTTTAAAGACGGAGCCTACAGCCTCCGAGGTACACAGACACACCTACACAGGGTCCGACAGAGCCTACAGCCTCCGAGGTACACAGACACACCTACACAGGGTCCGACGGGGCCTACAGCCTCCGAGGTACACAGACACACCTACACAGGGTCCGACAGAGCCTACAGCCTCCGAGGTACACAGACACACCTACACAGGGTCCGACAGAGCCTACAGCCTCCGAGGTACACAGACACACCTACACAGGGTCCGACGGGGCCTACAGCCTCCGAGGTACACAGACACACCTACACAGGGCCCGACGGGGCCTACAGCCTCCGAGGTACACAGACACACCTACACAGGGTCCGACGGAGCCTACAGCCTCCGAGGTACACAGACACACCTACACAGGGTCCGACGGAGCCTACAGCCTCCGAGGTACACAGACACACCTACACAGGGTCCGACGGGGCCTACAGCCTCCGAGGTACACAGACACACCTACACAGGGTCCGACGGGGCCTACAGCCTCCGAGGTACACAGACACACCTACACAGGGCCCGACGGGGCCTACAGCCTCCGAGGTACACAGACACACCTACACAGGGTCCGACGGAGCCTACAGCCTCCGAGGTACACAGACACACCTACACAGGGCCCGCCGGGGCCTACAGCCTCCGAGGTACACAGACACACCTACGCAGGGCCCGACGGGGCCTACAGCCTCCGAGGTACACAGACACACCTACACAGGGCCCGACGGGGCCTGCAGCCTCCGAGGTACACAGACACACCTACACAGGGCCCGACGGAGGCTACAGCCTCCGAGGTACACAGACACACCTACACAGGGTCCGCTCCATCGCTCCATGTCCCCTCCTACTGCTCGGGCTAAAAACCACTCCTCACAGGGGGAAGGATCTGCTGCTCCATCGCTCCATGTTCCCTCCTACTGCTCCATCGCTCCATGTCCCCTCCTACTGCTCCATCGCTCCATGTCCCCTCCTACTGCTCCATCGCTCCATGTCCCCTCCTACTGCTCCATCGCTCCATGTCCCCTCCTACTGCTCCATCGCTCCATGTCCCCTCCTACTGCTCGGGCTAAAAACCACTCCGCCCTGACAGGGGGAACGATCTGTAGCTCCATCGCTCCATGTCCCCTCCTACTGCTCGGGCTAAAAACCACTCCTCACAGGGGGAAGGATCTGCCGCTCCATCGCTCCATGTCCCCTCCTACTGCTCCATCGCTCCATGTCCCCTCCTACTGCTCCATCGCTACATGTCCCCTCCTACTGCTCCATCGCTCCATGTCCCCTCCTACTGCTCGGGCTAAAAACCACTCCTCACAGGGGGAAGGATCTGCCTCTCCATCGCTCCATGTCCCCTCCTACTGCTCGGGCTAAAAACCACTCCTCACAGGGGGAAGGATCTGCCTCTCCATCGCTCCATGTCCCCTCCTACTGCTCGGGCTAAAAACCACTCCTCACAGGGGGAACGATCTGCCGCTCCATCGCTCCATGTCCCCTCCTACTGCTCCATCGCTCCATGTCCCCTCCTACTGCTCCATCGCTCCATGTCCCCTCCTACTGCTCCATCGCTCCATGTCCCCTCCTACTGCTCCATCGCTCCATGTCCCCTCCTACTGCTCCATCGCTCCATGTCCCCTCCTACTGCTCGGGCTAAAAACCACTCCGCCCTCACAGGGGGAAGGATCTACTGCTCCATCGCTCCATGTCCCCTCCTACTGCTCGGGCTAAAAACCACTCCTCACAGGGGGAAGGATCTGCCTCTCCATCGCTCCATGTCCCCTCCTACTGCTCGGGCTAAAAACCACTCCTCACAGGGGGAAGGATCTGCCGCTCCATCGCTCCATGTCCCTCCTACTGCTCCATCCGCTCCATGTCCCCTCCTACTGCTCCATCGCTCCATGTCCCCTCCTACTGCTCCATCGCTCCATGTCCCCTCCTACTGCTCGGGCTAAAAACCACTCCTCACAGGGGGAAGGATCTGCTGCTCCATCGCTCCATGTCCCCTCCTACTGCTCCATCGCTCCATGTCCCCTCCTACTGCTCCATCGCTCCATGTCCCCTCCTACTGCTCCATCGCTCCATGTCCCCTCCTACTGCTCCATCGCTCCATGTCCCCTCCTACTGCTCCATCGCTCCATGTCCCCTCCTACTGCTCCATCGCTCCATGTCCCCTCCTACTGCTCCATCGCTCCATGTCCCCTCCTACTGCTCCATCGCTCCATGTCCCCTCCTACTGCTCGGGCTAAAAACCACTCCTTCCTCACAGGGGGAAGGATCTGCTGCTCCATCGCTCCATGTCCCCTCCTACTGCTCCATCGCTCCATGTCCCCTCCTACTGCTCGGGCTAAAAACCACTCCTCCCTCACAGGGGGAAGGATCTGCTGCTCCATCGCTCCATGTCCCCTCCTACTGCTCCATCGCTCCATGTCCCCTCCTACTGCTCGGGCTAAAAACCACTCCTCACAGGGGGAAGGATCTGCTGCTCCATCGCTCCATGTCCCCTCCTACTGCTCCATCGCTCCATGTCCCCTCCTACTGCTCCATCGCTCCATGTCCCCTCCTACTGCTCCATCGCTCCATGTCCCCTCCTACTGCTCCATCGCTCCATGTCCCCTCCTACTGCTCCATCGCTCCATGTCCCCTCCTACTGCTCCATCGCTCCATGTCCCCTCCTACTGCTCCATCGCTCCATGTCCCTCCTACTGCTCCATCGCTCCATGTCCCTCCTACTGCTCGGGCTAAAAACCACTCCGCCCTCACAGGGGGAAGGATCTGCTGCTCCATCGCTCCATGTCCCCTCCTACTGCTCCATCGCTCCATGTCCCCTCCTACTGCCAAACTGAGGCTGTTCTGAGAACAAAAAGGGGATGCAACTCAATAGGGGGAAGGTGTTCCTCATGTTTTGGTCACAATCTACAATAAATCTCTGTTCTCCCTCCTCTCTAGATTCGCAGGGAAGTTCTGGTGCGTGGGGAGGAGTCCGCAGTGGTGTGCATCGGGACACGCCCACCTACTTCCTGTTTGAGCTGTGTGACTACAACAAGATGGCGGTGCGAGCTGCTCCAGCGCCGGGGGCATGTCCCTCCCTAAAGGAGACCACGCTGGGGTTCTAAAGGCCAACGCTGATGGGTTGGACAATGCAACACTGTCCCCTCCTACTGCTCCACTCCATGTCCCTAACGTTAACATACATCATCCTGGGTAACATCAATTACCCCACTGTAGAAATCCTTTAAATAACTCCGTCTGTTATGACTTTATATGGGCAAATAGAATGTATAGAATGGGGGGGGAACGTTTCTGAGTCTGAGGGTGGTTTTAACCTTCCTGAGTCTGAGGGTGGTTTAACCTTCCTGAGTCTGAGGGTGGTTTTAACCTTCCTGAGTCTGAGGGTGGTTTTAGCCTTCCTGAGTCTGAGGGTGGTTTAAAGGAGCGCTGGGGTTCAGGCCAAGTCTGAGGGGTGGTTGCAACCTTCCTGAGTCTGAGGGTGGTTTTAACCTTCCTGAGTCTGAGGGTGGTTTTAACCTTCCTGAGTCTGATGGTGGTTTTAACCTTCCTGAGTCTGAGGGTGGTTTTAACCTTCCTGAGTCTGAGGGTGGTTTTAACCTTCCTGAGTCTGAGGGTGGTTTTAACCTTCCTGAGTCTGAGGGTGGTTTTAGCCTTCCTGAGTCTGAGGGTGGTTTTAACCTTCCTGAGTCTGAGGGTGGTTTAACCTTCCTGAGTCTGAGGGTGGTTTTAACCTTCCTGAGTCTGAGGGTGGTTTTAGCCTTCCTGAGTCTGAGGGTGGTTTAAACCTTCCTGAGTCTGAGGGTGGTTTTAACCTTCCTGAGTCTGAGGGTGGTTTTAGCCTTCCTGAGTCTGAGGGTGGTTTTAACCTTCCTGAGTCTGGGGGTGGTTTTAACCTTCCTGAGTCTGAGGGTGGTTTTAGCCTTCCTGAGTCTGAGGGTGGTTTTAACCTTCCTTTGAAGCCTTCCTGAGTCTGAGGGTGGTTTTAGCCTTACTGAGTCTGAGGGTGGTTTTAACCTTCCTGAGTCTGAGGGTGGTTTCAACCTTCCTGAGTCTGAGGGTGGTTTTAATCTTCCTAAGTCTGAGGGTGGTTTTAACCTTCCAGACATGGACTTGTGACATGTAGTTAAATGCACTAAGGAACAGTCCTTTCACAATTCACTTGTTGGTCCACATGGAAAACCACAAGGCATTTTCATGACAGAAGCAATTACAATTGAAACATGCAACTTTAAAAAAAAAAAAGTTTATATCACCAAATGTCGATTTTTTAAATATTTTCAAATTAGAGAATCTTATTTGAGTCAGACAATGATGTTCATATGATAGGTAAGATATACACTACTGGTCAAAAGTTTGGACACATCTACTCATTCAAGGGTTTTTCTTATATTATTATTTACTATTATCTACATTGTGGGATAATAGTGAAGACAAAACTATGAAATTACTAAATGGAATCATGTAGTAACCAAAAAAGTGTTTAAAACAAATCAAAATATATTTTATATAATTGAGATTCTTCAAAGTAGCCATCCTTTTGCCTTGATGACAGCTTTGCACACTCTTGGCATTCTCTCAACCAGCTTCACCTGGAATACATTTCAACATATGCTGAGCACTTGTTGGCTGCTTTTCCTTCACTCTGCTGTCCGACTCATCCCAAATCATCTCAATTTGGTTGAGGTAGTGGGATTGTGGAGGCCAGGTCATCTGATGCAGCACTCCATCACTCTCCTTTATAAATTAGCCTTTACACAGCCTGGAGGTGTGTTGGGTCATTGTCCTGTTGAAAAACAAATGATAGTCCCACTAAGCCCAATCCAGACGGGATGGAGTATCGCTGCAGAATGCTGCGGTAGCCATGCTGGTTAAGTGTGCATTGAATTCTAAATCAATCACAGACAGTGTCACCAGCAAAGCATCCCCACACCATCACACCTCCTCCTCCATGCTTCACGGTGGGAACCACACATGCGGAGATTATTCGTTCACCCACACAGTGTCTCACAAAGACAAAAAAAAATGCAATTTGGACTCCAGACCAAAGGACATATTTCCATCAGTTACGGGTTAGGGTTCACTCAGTCTCCTCCGAACAGTTGATGTTGAGATGTGTCTGTTACTTGAACTGCGTGAAGCATTTATTTGGGCTGTAATTTCTGAGGCTGGTAACTAATTAAGTTATCCTCTGCAGCAGAGGTAACTCTGAGTCTTCCTTTCCTGTGGCAGTCCTCATGAGAGACAGTTTCATCATAGCGCTTGATGGTTTTTGCGACTGCACTTGAAGAATCTTTCAATGGTCTTGAAATGTTCCGGATTGACTGACCTTCATGTCTTAAAGTAATGATGGACTGTCGTTTCTCTTCGCTTATTTGAGCTGTTCTTGCCATAATATGGACTTGGTCTTTTACCAAATAGGGATATCTTCTGTATACCACCCCTACGTTGTCACAACATAACTGATTGGCTCAAACACATTAAGAAGGAAAGAAATTCCACAAATTAACATTTAACAAGGCACACCTGTTAATTGAAATTAATTCCAGGTGACTACCTCGTGAAGCTGGTTGATAGAATTCCAAGATTGTGCAAAGCTGTCTTCAAGGCAAAGGGGGGTGGTGGGGGGGGGGGGGGGGATATTTTAAGAATCTCAAATATAAAATATATTTTTGATTTGTTTAACACTTTTTTGGTTACTACATGATTCCATATGTGTTATTTCATAGTGTTGATGTCTTCACTATTATTCTACAATGTAGAAAATAGTAAAAATAAATAAATAAAAACCCTTGAATGAGTAGGTATAAAACCTTTGACCGGTAGTGTACTAAACCTTGCAGAGAGCCAATACATTCTATACATTATGTTTATACTGGATTACGTTTATATTTCCTTTAACTTTCTTTTAGTTATGTTCCAACTTTCCCTCCATCTTGTGCCAACATCAGTTCTTTTTTAAGTCTTGGTTCCAAATAGTTTATAGTTGTTTTTCTAAGAGATGCAAGAGACAAAATTCACAACTTCTACAGCACAAATGGGCACAGTCATGTCTTCAGTGTAAAACTAACAATGACTCAATAATCCATGCATTCTGGGAATGTCATGATGTCATAAAGATACGGGCGGAGTTGGAACGTTATGATGTCATAAAGATACGGGCGGAGTTGGAACGTCATGATGTCATAAAGATACGGGCGGAGTTGGAACGTCATGATGTCATAAAGATACGGGCGGAGTTGGAACGTCATGATGTCATAAAGATACGGGCGGAGTTGGAACGTTATGATGTCATAAAGATCTTTACTCGTCAATATGATTTAGAAGAAAACGGTGACCTAAAAAAAAAAACTGGAAATCACATGATCATATATCATTACAACAGTGGATGCATCCAAATGTTTATTTACATATTGAAAACGTGTGGGGGCTACGGAGAAACATTCTACAGTGCCATTTGAGGCCATATTTCATAGAGTTCTACAAGCACCGGCACCTTCCTGGGGGAGGACGGATATGAGGGACATATTTGATGTGTACAGTAGCAGTGGGGACATGTGGGTCTGAGCAGGTGTGATGTCATTGATGTTTTGGTAACATTAGTGGTTATTGTTTATGGTCTTTGTTTACGCACGTTGTTATTGTAAAATTATATTTCAACATGAAAACACTCACACTTTACAGTTATACACTTTACAGTTATACACTTGTTATACACTTTACAGTTATACACTTTACAGTTATATACTTTACAGTTATACACTTTACAGTTATACACTTTACAGTTAACACTCACACTTTACAGTTATACACTTTACAGTTATATACTTTACAGTTATACACTTTACAGTTATACACTTTACAGTTAACACTCACACTTTACAGTTATACACTTTACAGTTATAAACTTTACAGTTATACACTTTACAGCTATACACTTTACAGTTATAAACTTTACAGTTATATACTTTACAGTTATACACTTTACAGCTAACACTCACACTTTACAGTTAACACTCACACTTTACAGTTATACACTTTACAGTTATACACTTTACAGTTAACACTCACACTTTACAGTTATACACTTTACAGTTATATACTTTACAGCTAACACTCACACTTTACAGTTATACACTTTACAGTTAACACTCACACTTTACAGTTATATACTTTACAGTTATATACTTTACAGTTATACACTTTACAGTTAACACTCACACTTTACAGTTATATACTTTACAGTTATATACTTTACAGTTAACACTCACACTTTACTATACTTTACAGTTATACACTTTACAGTTAACACTCACACTTTACAGTTATACACTTTACAGTTTATATACACTTTACAGTTATACACTTTACAGTTAACACTCACACTTTACAGTTACAGTTATACACTTTACAGTTATATACTTTACAGTTAACACTCACTTTACTTTACACTTTTACTACACTTTACAGTTAACACTCTTTACAGTTATACACTTTACAGTTAACACTCACACTTTACAGTTATACACTTTACAGTTAACACTCACACTTTACAGTTAACACTCACACTTTACAGTTATACACTTTACAGTTAACACTCACACTTTACAGTTAACACTCACACTTTACAGTTATACACTTTACAGTTAACACTACACTTTACAGTTAACACTCACACTTTACAGTTAACACTCACACTTTACAGTTATACACTCACACTTTACAGTTATATACTTTACAGTTAACACTCACACTTTACAGTTATACACATTACAGTTAACACTCACACTTTACAGTTATACACTTTACAGTTATACACTCACACTTTACAGTTATATACTTTACAGTTAACACTCACACTTTACAGTTAACACTCACACTTTACAGTTAACACTCACACTTTACAGTTATACACTCACACTTTACAGTTATATACTTTACAGTTAACACTCACACTTTACAGTTATATACTTTACAGTTAACACTCACACTTTACAGTTACTCTTTACACTTTACAGTTAACATACACTTTACAGTTATATACTTTACAGTTAACACTCACACTTTACAGTTAACACTCACACTTTACAGTTAACACTCACACTTTACAGTTAACACTCACACTTTACAGTTATACACTTTACAGTTAACACTCACACTTTACAGTTATATACTTTACAGTTAACACTCACACTTTACAGTTAACACTCACACTTTACAGTTAACACTTTACAGTTAACACTCACACTTTACAGTTAACACTCACACTTTACAGTTAACACTTTACAGTTAACACTCACACTTTACAGTTAACACTCACACTTTACAGTTATATACTTTACAGTTAACACTCACACTTTGCAGTTATACACTTTACAGTTTACAGTTATAAACTTTACAGTTATACACTTTACAGTTAACACTCACACTTTACAGTTATACACTTTACAGTTAACACTCACACTTTACAGTTTTACAGTTTACAGTTATACACTTTACAGTTATACACTTTACAGTTAATATTCACACTTTACAGTCAACACTCACACTTTACAGTTAACACTTTACAGTTATACACTTTACAGTTATACACTTTACAGTTATACACTTTACAGTTAATATTCACACTTTACAGTCAACACTAACACTTTACAGTCAACACTCACACTTTACAGTTAACACTCACACTTTACAGTTAACACTAACACTTTACAGTTAACACTTTACAGTTATACACTTTACAGTTATACACGTTACAGTTAATATTCACACTTTACAGTTATACACTTTACAGTTATACACTTTACAGTTAATATTCACACTTTACAGTTATACACTTTACAGTTATACACTTTACAGTTATACACTTTACAGTTAACACTCACACTTTACAGTTTTACAGTTTACAGTTATAAACTTTACAGTTAACACTTTACAGTTATACACTTTACAGTTATACACTTTACAGTTAATATTCACACTTTACAGTCAACACTCACACTTTACAGTTAACACTTTACAGTTATACACTTTACAGTTATACACTTTACAGTTATACACTTTACAGTTAATATTCACACTTTACAGTCAACACTAACACTTTACAGTCAACACTCACACTTTACAGTTAACACTCACACTTTACAGTTAACACTAACACTTTACAGTTATATACTTTACAGTTATACACTTTACAGTTAATATTCACACTTTACAGTTATACACTTTACAGTTATACACTTTACAGTTATACACTTTACAGTTATACACTTTACAGTTAACACTCACACTTTACAGTCAACACTCACACTTTACAGTTATACACTTTACAGTCAACACTCACACTTTACAGTTATATACTTTACAGTTAACACTCACACTTTACAGTTAACACTCACACTTTACAGTTATACACTTTACAGTTATACACTTTACAGTTAACACTCACACTTTATAGTTAACACTCACACTTTACAGTTGACACTCACACTTTACAGTTCACACTCATAGTTAACACTCAAACATCAAAACATCAATATACACACATAGTGCCGCATTATATTTGGCTCTGTTGTATCAAGGGCACTATAGTTTCCTAATGTCCCTGGGCCTATACGGCTGTATATGGGGCTACATATAGGGGCTATACCCCAAACTGGAAATTATCACATCTGGAATGCTATAGGTTCATTCTCTGACTTAAATGAGTCAGCTGGGATCTGAAAACAGAGACAGAACGTTCCTCATCTGTCTGAACTCTTAACCATCTCAGAGACAAGACATTCCTCATCTGTCTGAACTCTTAACCAACTCAGAGACAAGACGTTCCTCATCTGAACTCTTAACCCTCTCAGAGACAAGACGTTCCTCATCTGTCTGAACTCTTAAACCATCTCAGAGACAGCGTTCCTCATCTGTCTGAACTCTTAACCATCTCAGAGACAAGACCTTCCTCATCTGTCTGAACTCTTAACCATCTCAGAGACAAGACGTTCCTCATCTGTCTGAACTCTTAACCCTCTCAGAGACAAGACGTTCCTCATCTGTCTGAACTCTTAACCCTCTCAGAGACTGAACGTTTCTCATCTGTCTGAACTCTTAACCCTCTCAGGGACAAGACGATTCTCATCTGTCTGAACTCTTAAACCATCTCAGAGACAAGACGATTCTCATCTGTCTGAACTCTTAAACCATCTCAGAGACAAGACGTTCCTCATCTGTCTGAACTCTTAACCATCTCAGACACAAGACGTTCCTCATCTGTCTGAACTCTTAACCATCTCAGACACAAGACGTTCCTCATCTGTCTGAACTCTTAACCATCTCAGAGACAGCACGTTCCTCATCTGTCTGAACTCTTAACCATCTCAGAGACAGAACGTTCCTCATCTGAACTATTAACCATCTCAGAGACAAGACGTTTCTCATCTGTCTGAACTCTTAACCATCTCAGAGACAAGACGTTTCTCATCTGTCTGAACTCTTAACCATCTCAGAGACAGAACGTTCCTCATCTGTCTGAACTCTTAACCATCTCAGAGACAGAACGTTCCTCATCTGTCTGAACTCTTAACCATCTCAGAGACAGAACGTTCCTCATCTGAACTCTTAAACCATCTCAGTGACAGAACGTTCCTCATCTGAACTCTTAACCATCTCAGTGACAGAACGTTCCTCATCTGTCTGAACTCTTAACCATCTCAGAGACAAGACGTTTCTCATCTGTCTGAACTCTTAATCATCTCAGTGACAGAACGTTTCTCATCTGTCTGAACTATTAACCATCTCAGAGACAAGACGTTTCTCATCTGTCTGAACTCTTAATCATCTCAGTGACAGAACGTTTCTCATCTGTCTGAACTATTAACCATCTCAGAGACAAGACGTTCCTCATCTGTCTGAACTCTTAAACCATCTCAGAGACTGAACGTTCCTCATCTGAACTATTAACCATCTCAGAGACCAGACGTTCCTCATCTGTCTGAACTCTTAACCATCTCAGAGACAAGACGTTTCTCATCTGTCTGAACTCTTAAACCATCTCAGAGACTGAACGTTTCTCATCTGTCTGAACTCTTAACCATCTCAGAGACAAGACGTTCCTCATCTGTCTGAACTATTAACCATCTCAGAGACAAGACGTTCCTCATCTGTCTGAACTCTTAACCATCTCAGAGACAAGGCGTTCCTCATCTGTCTGATCTCTTAACCATCTCAGAGACAAGACGTTCCTCATCTGTCTGAACTATTAACCATCTCAGAGACAAAGACTTAACCATTCCTCATCTGTCTGAACTCTTAACCATCTCAGAGACAAGACGACACAAGACGTTTCTCATCTGAACTCTTGTCATCTCAGAGACAGAACTCATCTCAGAGACAAGGCGTTTTCTCATCTGTCTGAACTCTTAACCATCTCAGAGACAAGACGTTTCTCATCTGTCTGAACTCTTAAACCATCTCAGAGACAAGACGTTTCCTCATCTGTCTGAACTCTTAACTCTTAACCATCTCAGAGACTGAGACGTTTCTCATCTGTCTGAACTCTTAACCATCTCAGAGACAAGACGTTTCTCATCTGTCTGAACTCTTAAACCATCTCAGAGACAAGAACGTTCTCATCTGTCTGAACTCTTAACCATCTCAGAGACAAGACGTTTCATCTGTCTGAACTCTTAACCATCTCAGAGACAAGACGTTCCTCATCTGTCTGAACTCTTAAACCATCTCTCATCTGTCTGAACTCTTAACCATCTCAGAGACAAGAATCTGTCTGAACTCTTAACCATCTCAGACACAAGACGTTCCTCATCTGTCTGAACTCTTAACCATCTCAGAGACAGACGTTCCTCATCTGTCTGAACTCTTAACCATCTCAGAGACAGAACGTTCCTCATCTGAACTATTAACCATCTCAGAGACAAGACGTTTTCTCATCTGTCTGAACTCTTAACCATCTCAGAGACAAGACGTTTCTCATCTGTCTGAACTCTTAAAACCATCTCAGAGACAGAACGCGTTCCTCATCTGTCTGAACTCTTAACCATCTCAGAGACAGAACGTTCCTCATCTGTCTGAACTCTTAACCATCTCAGAGACAGAACGTTCCTCAGAACTCTTAAACCATCTCAGTTTCTCATCTGAACTCTTAACCATCTCAGTGACAGAGACGTTCCTCATCTGTCTGAACTCTTAACCATCTCAGAGACAAGACGTTTCTCATCTGTCTGAACTCTTAATCATCTCAGTGACAGAGCGTTTCTCACTGAACTATTAACCATCTCAGAGACAAGACGTTTCTCATCTGTCTGAACTCTTAATCATCTCAGTGACACGTTTCTCATCTGTCTGAACTATTAACCATCTCAGAGACAAGACGTTCCTCATCTGTCTGAACTCTTAAACCATCTCAGAGACAAGACCAGACGTTTCTCATCTGTCTGAACTCTTAACCATCTCAGAGACAAGACGTTTCTCATCTGTCTGAACTCTTAAACCATCTCAGAGAGAGTTTCTCATCTGTCTGAACTCTTAACCATCTCAGAGACAAGACGTTCCTCATCTGTCTGAACTATTAACCATCTCAGAGACAAGACGTTCCTCATCTGTCTGAACTCTTAACCATCTCAGAGACAAGGCGTTCCTCATCTGTCTGATCTCTTAACCATCTCAGAGACAAGACGTTCCTCATCTGTCTGAACTATTAACCATCTCAGAGACAAGACGTTCCTCATCTGTCTGAACTCTTAACCATCTCAGAGACTGAACGTTCCTCATCTGAACTATTAACCATCTCAGAGACCAGACGTTCCTCATCTGTCTGAACTCTTAACCATCTCAGAGACAAGACGTTCCTCATCTGTCTGAACTATTAACCCTCTCAGACACAAGACGTTTCTCATCTGTCTGAACTCTTAACCATCTCAGAGACAGAACGTTCCTCATCTGAACTATTAACCATCTCAGAGACAAGACGTTTCTCATCTGTCTGAACTCTTAACCATCTCAGAGACAAGACGTTTCTCATCTGTCTGAACTCTTAAACCATCTCAGAGACTGAACGTTTCTCATCTGTCTGAACTCTTAACCATCTCAGAGACAAGACGTTCCTCATCTGTCTGAACTCTTAACCATCTCAGAGACAAGACGTTTCTCATCTGTCTGAACTCTTAACCATCTCAGAGACAAGACGTTCCTCATCTGAACTCTTAACCATCTCAGAGACAAGATGATTCTCATCTGTCTGAACTCTTAACCATCTCAGAGACAAGATGTTTCTCATCTGTCTGAACTCTTAACCATCTCAGAGACAAGACGTTTCTCATCTGTCTGAACTCTTAACCATCTCAGAGACAAGACGTTTCTCATCTGTCTGAACTCTTAACCATCTCAGAGACAAGACGTTCCTCATCTGAACTCTTAACCATCTCAGAGACAAGACGTTTCTCATCTGTCTGAACTCTTAACCATCTACAAGGCGTTCCTCATCTGTCTGAACTTTAACCATCTCAGAGACAAAGTTCCTCATCTGTCTGAACTCTTAACCATCTCAGTGACAAGACGTTTCCTCATCTGTCTGAACTATTAACCATCTCAGAGACAAGACGTTCCTCATCTGTCTGAACTCTTAACCATCTCAGAGACAAGGCGTTCCTCATCTGTCTGATCTCTTAACCATCTCAGAGACAAGACGTTCCTCATCTGTCTGAACTATTAACCATCTCAGAGACAAGACGTTCCTCATCTGTCTGAACTCTTAACCATCTCAGAGACAAGACGTTCCTCATCTGTCTGAACTATTAACCATCTCAGAGACAAGGCGTTCCTCATCTGTCTGATCTCTTAACCATCTCAGAGACAAGACGTTCCTCATCTGTCTGAACTATTAACCATCTCAGAGACAAGACGTTCCTCATCTGTCTGAACTCTTAACCATCTCAGAGACTGAACGTTCCTCATCTGAACTATTAACCATCTCAGAGACCAGACGTTCCTCATCTGTCTGAACTCTTAACCATCTCAGAGACAAGACGTTCCTCATCTGTCTGAACTATTAACCCTCTCAGACACAAGACGTTTCTCATCTGTCTGCACTCTTAACCATCTCAGAGACAAGATGTTCCTCATCTGTCTGAACTCTTAACCATCTCAGAGACAAGACGTTTCTCATCTGTCTGAACTATTAACCATCTCAGAGACAAGACGTTTCTCATCTGTCTGAACTCTTAACCATCTCAGAGACAAGACGTTCCTCATCTGTCTGAACTCTTAACCATCTCAGAGACAAGACGTTCCTCATCTGTCTGAACTCTTAACCATCTCAGAGACAAGACGTTTCTCATCTGTCTGAACTATTAACCATCTCAGAGACAAGACATTTCTCATCTGTCTGAACTCTTAACCCTCTCAGAGACAAGACATTTCTCATCTGTCTGAACTCTTAACCATCTCAGAGACTTGACGTTTCTCATCTGTCTGAACTCTTAAACCATCTCAGAGACAAGACATTCCTCATCTGAACTCTTAACCATCTCAGAGACAAGACGATTCTCATCTGTCTGAACTCTTAACCATCTCAGAGACAAGGCGTTCCTCATATGTCTGAACTCTTAACCCTCTCAGTGACAGAACGTTCCTCATCTGTCTGAAGTCTTAACCCTCTCAGAGACAAGACATTTCTCATCTGTCTGAACTCTTAAACCATCTCAGAGACAAAGGCTGGGGATCCCTGATTAGAGGGGAATCACCCATGTGCTGTCCCAGGTCTAAATCGGGCCCAGATTAGAGGGGAATCGCCCACGTGTTGTCCCAGGTCTAAATCAGGCCCTGATTATAGGGGAACAATGATAAAAGCAGCAGAACTGTCTTCCCAGGGCCAGAGTTGAATTTGAGGATTACAGGGAAAAGGATGCCATTTCGAACACACCCATAATGTCTCTAAACCATCTCTTCCTCTCTGGCTGGTAAACTGGGGAATTTCGAACACACCCATAATGTTTCTAAACCATCTCTTCCTCTGGCTGGTTAACTGGGGAGTCCAACAGCGTCTAACTGAGTCACACTAACTGGCTATAATGACTATTATCATAACTGGCTAGAACCGTGGAACCAGAGTTTAGAACCGGTTAGAACCATAGAACCATCGTTGAGAACTGGTTAGTACTGGCTAGAACCATGGAACCAGAGTTGAGAACTGGTTAGAACTGGCTAGAACCATGGAACCATAGTTGAGAACTGGCTAGAACCATGGAACCATAGTTGAGAACTGGCTAGAACCATGGAACCATAGTTGAGAACTGGCTAGAACCATGGAACCAGAGTTGAGAACTGGCTAGAACCATGGAACCAGAGTTGAGAACTGGTTAGAACTGGCTAGAACCATAGTTTTAGAACTGGTTTTAAAACCATAGAACCATGCCTGTCTGTCTGGCCTAGATTCTAATACGCTACAGGGATCTAACACCCTGACTAGAACACACAGCTGTGATGTCATTCGGAACCATGTGTGTCTGTGATGTAATACACACGTCTTTGTGATGACGAAGAGCACAACTCTTTATTGATGAAACACACGCCTGTCTGAAACCCTCTGCGTAGTCTAATATCGGGGCGCTGCTATTGGCCCGTGAGCACAAAGGGGAAATCCGATTGGTTGTGGCGGTGCTTTGCTTGGTTTTCTATGTAACTCTCTGTTTCTTGTAAATTTAAATGAAACTGATTTTTTTTTTTTTTTTTTCATAATGTGGCATTTGTATTTCAACTTAAAGCCCAATAAAACTTCACAGTGTAAAAAGTTCCCTGAGAAACTCCTGTATTTTCTTCTTTTTAACTTCTGACTAGATGATTGACAGGAGCACATGATTAATACTCCCGTCTCTTTGGAATGTTGGGAAGACTCCATCATCGTCTTGACAACCTCGCCACAGCTCAACTCCCAGCTGTTGGTCTGTGGAAAAGCTGAGACAAACACTACACACACACACACACATCCTTATCTCGCTAATCAGCTAGTAAAATTTAGTATCACAGCTGGGAGGATT
>NC_088410.1:1563504-1634888 GCF_034236695.1 Oncorhynchus nerka | reverse complement strand
TCCAACATGGTATTACTCCCCAGTCCAACATGGTAATACTCCCCAGTCCCCAGTCCAACATGGTAATACTCCCCAGTCCCCAGTCCAACATGGTAATACTCCCCAGTCCAACATGGTAATACTCCCCAGTCCAACATGGTAATACTCCCCAGTCCAACATGGTAATACTCCCAGTCCCCAACAACATGGTAATACTCCCAGTCCCCAGTCCAACATGGTAATACTCCCCAGTCCCCAGTCCAACATGATAATACTCCCCAGTCCAACATGGTAATACTCCCAGTCCCCAGTCCAACATGGTAATACTCCCAGTCCCAGTCCAACATGGTAATACTCCCCAGTCCCCAGTCCAACATGGTGCCGCTCCCAGTCCAACATGGTAATACTCCCCAGTCCAACATGATCCCCAGTCAACATGGTAATACTCCCCAGTCCAACATGGTAATACTCCCCAGTCCAACAGTCCCCAGTCCACATGGTAATACTCCCAGTCCAACATGGTAATACTCCCCAACATATTAATACTCCCCAGTCCAACATGGTAATACTCCCCAGTCCCCAGTCCAACATGGTAATACTCCCCAGTCCCCAGTCCAACATGGTAATACTCCCAGTCCAACATGATAATACTCCCCAGTCCAACATGGTAATACTCCCCAGTCCCCAGTCCAACATGGTACTCCCCAGTCCAACATGGTAATACTCCCAGTCCCCAGTCCAACATGGTAATACTCCCCAGTCCCCAGTCCAACATGGTAATACTCCCCAGTCCCCAGTCCAACATGGTAATATCCCCAGTCCCCAGTCCAACATGGTAATACTCCCCAGTCCAACAGTAATACTCCCAGTCCCCAGTCCAACATGGTAATACTCCCAGTCCCCAACAACATGGTAATACTCCCCAGTCCAACATGGTAATACTCCCCAGTCCCCAGTCCAACATGGTAATACTCCCCAGTCAACATGGTAATACTCCCCAGTCCCCAGTCCAGCATGGTAATACTCCCCCCAGTCTCCCAGTCCCCATGGTAAGTACTCCCAGTCCCCAGTCCAACATGGTAATACTCCCCAGTCCAACATGGTACTCCCCAGTCCAACATGGTAATACTCCCAGTCCAACATGGTAATACTCCCCAGTCCAACATGGTAATACTCCCCAGTCCCCAGTCCAACATGGTAATACTCCCCAGTCCCCAGTCCAACATGGTCCCCAGTCCAACATGGTAATACTCCCCAGTCCCCAGTCCAACATGGTAATACTCCCAGTCCCCAGTCCAACATGGTAATACCCCCAGTCCCCAGTCCCCAGTCCAACATGGTAATACAGTCCCCAGTCCAACATGGTAATACTCCCCAGTCCAACATGGTAATACTCCCCAGTCCCCAGTCCAACATGGTAATACTCCCCAGTCCAACATGGTAATACTCCCCAGTCCCCAGTCCAACATGGTAATACAGTCCCCAGTCATGGTAATACTCCCCCAACATGGTAAATACTCCCCAGTCCCCAGTCCAACATGGTAATCCCCAGTCCCCAGTCCAACATGGTAATACTCCCCAGTCCCCAGTCCAACATGGTAATACTCCCCAGTCCAACATGGTAATACTCCCCAGTCCAGTCCACATGGTAATACTCCCCAGTCCAACAGTCCCCAGTCCAGTCCAACATGGTAATACTCCCCAGTCCAACATGGTAATACTCCCCAGTCCCCAGTCCAACATGGTAATACTCCCCAGTCCCCAGTCCAACATGGTAATACATGGTCCCCAGTCCAACATGGTAATACTCCCCAGTCCAACATGATAATACTCCCCCCAACATGGTCCCCAGTCCAACATGGTAATACCCCAGTCCAACATGGTAATACTCCCCAGTCCAACATGGTAATACTCCCCAGTCCAACATGGTAATACTCCCCAGTCCCCAGTCCAACATGGTAATACTCCCCAGTCCAACATGTTAATACTCCCCAGTCCAACATGGTAATACTCCCTCCCCAGTCCAACATGGTAATACTCCCCCAGTCCAACATGGTAATACCCAGTCCAACATGGTAATACTCCCCAGTCCAACATGGTAATACTCCCCAGTCCAACATGGTAATACTCCCCAGTCCAACATGGTAATACTCCCAGTCAACATGATAATACTCCCCAGTCCAACATGGTAATACTCCCCAGTCCAACATGGTAATACTCCCCAGTCCAACATGGTAATACTCCCCAGTCCAACATGGTAATACTCCCCAGTCCAACATGGTAATACTCCCCAGTCCAACATGGTAATACTCCCCAGTCCAACATGGTAATACTCCCCAGTCCAACATGGTAATACTCCCCATGGTAATAATCCCCATAGTAACAGTCCCCATAGTAACAAGATATTAACGATGGAACAAGGGAGTCTTACTCGTAGACCAGTAGCAGCAGGTGATTTGATTGGCAGTTCCCGCATTCCAAACGATTGGCTGTGTGGCAGTGACAGGCACATTGGACAGCCAATCCCCTCACAGCCACGCCCCTCCGGAAGGAGGCGTACTCCTTGGACAACTCCTCCTCCAACTGCAGCAGTAAGGACTCTACACACACAGAACACAGACGTGTGTGTGTGTGTGTGTGTGTGTGTGTCGGGCTCGTAGTAATGGATGGGCATTGTGTGTGTGTGTGTGTGTGGGGCTCGTAGTAATGGATGGACATTGTGTGTGTGTGTCTGTGGGGCTCGTAGTAATGGATGGGCATTGTGTGTGTGTGTGTGTGTGGGGCTCGTAGTAATGGATGGACATTGTGTGTGTGTGTGTGTGGGGGGCTCGTAGTAATGGATGGACATTGTGTGTGTGTGGGGGGCCTCGTAGTAATGGATGGACATTGTGTGTGTGTGTGTGTGTGTGTGTGTGTGTGTGTGGGGCTCATAGTAATGGATGGACATTGTGTGTGTGTGTGTGTGTGTGTGTGTGTGTGTGGGGCCATAGTAATGGATGGACATTGTGTTGTGTGTGTGTGTGTGTGTGTGTGTGTGTGGGCTCATAGTAATGGATGGACATTGTGTGTGTGTGGGGCTCGTAGTAATGGGATGGACATTGTGTGTGTGTGTGTGTGTGTGTGTGTGGTGTGTGTGTGTGGGGCTCGAGGTCAGGATGGACATGTGTGTGTGTGTGTGTGTGTGTGTGTGTGTGGGGCTCAAAGTAGTAATGGATGGACATTGTGTGTGTGTGTGTAGGGCTCGTAGTAATGGATGGACATTTGTGTGTGTGTGTGTGTGTGTGTGGGGCGTCGTAATATGGATGGACATTGTGTGTGTGTGTGTGTGTGTGGGGGGCTCGTAGTAATGATGGACATTGTTGTGTGTGTGTGTGTGTGTGTGGGGAGCTCGTAGTAATGGATGGACATTGTGTGTGTGTGTGGGCTGGGGTAATGGATGGACATTGTGTGTGGATGGACATTGTGTGTGTGTGTGTGTGTGTGTGTGTGAGTGTGTGTGTGTGTGTGGGGGCTCGTAGTAATGGATGGACATTGTGTGTGTGTGTGTGTGTGTGCAGGGGAGTAATGGATGGACATTGTGTGTGTGTGTGTGTGTGTGTGTGTGTGTGGATGGGCATTGTGGTCAGAATGGATGGACATTGTGTGTGTGTGTGTGTGTGTTAGTAATGGATGGACATTGTGTGTTGTGTGTGTGTGTGTGTGGGGCTCGTAGTAATGGATGGACATTGTGTGTGTGACATGTGTGTGGGGGCTCGTAGAAATGGATGGACAGTGTGTGTGTGGGGGCTCGTAGTGTGGATGGACATTGTGTGTGTGTGGTGTGTGTGTGTGTGTGTGTGGGGCTCGTAGTAATGGATGGACATTGTGTGTGTGTGTGTGGGGGCTCGTAGTAATGATGGACATTGTGTGTGTGTGTGGGGGCTCGTAATGCAATGGATGGACATTGTGTGTGTGTGTGTGTGTGGGGCTGCAGAGTAATGGATGGACATTGTGTGTGTGTGTGTGGGGGCTCGTAGTAATGGATGGACATTGTGTGTGTGTGTGGGGCTCGAGTAATGGATGGACATTGTGTGTGTGTGTGTGTGTGTGGGGCTCGTAGTAATGGATGGACATTGTGTGTGTGTGTGTGGGGCTCGAGTAATGGATGGACATTGTGTGTGTGTGTGTGTGGGGCTCGTAGTAATGGATGGACATTGTGTGTGTGTGTGGGGGCCCGTGTGTGAGTGTGAGGCTCGTAGTAATGGATGGACATTGTGTGTGTGTGTGTGTGTGTGGGGGGCTCGTAGTAATGGATGGACATTGTGTGTGTGTGTGTGTGTGTGTGTGGGGCTCGTAGTAATGGATGGACATTGTGTGTGTGTGTAAAGGAGTAATGGATGGACATTGTGTGTGTGTGTGTGTAAATTCATAGCAATGGATGATTGTGTGTGTGTAAACTAGTACTGGATGACATTGTGTGTGTGTAAACTAGGCAATGGATGGTCAGTAACTTGGTCCTGTGGCACCGCCAGGTGTGTGGTGTGTGTGGTGTGGTGTGTGTGTGTGTGGCCTGGTGGCACCTGGGCTATCTGAGGTCTGCTAGTTTACCTCCAGCAGGTTGAAGTTAAACATCTGAAAGTTAAATGAGAATTTAGACAGACAGACAGACAGACAGACAGACAGAGTCAGACAGACAGACAGACAGACAGACAGACAGACAGACAGACAGACAGGAGGGTAGTTAAACTGACCAAGGTTAAAGGTTAAATTGACCTGAAGGTTGTTAAAGGTTAAACTGACCTGAAGGTTAAAAACTGACCTGAAGGTTAAAGGCGAACTGACCTAAAGCGTTGTGTTAAACTGACCTGAAGGTGAAACTGACCTGAAGGTTAAAGGTTAAAACTGGACCTGGAAGGTTAAAGGTTAACTGATCTGAAGGTTAAACTGACCTGAAGTTGAAGGTTAACTGACCTTGTACAACTGACCTGAAGGTTAAAGGTTAAACTGACCTGAAGGTATCCTAAACCACCTTGTCTCTCTTGTTGCTCCAGAACACACTCCTCTTGCGGGGCGCTGCAGTGGCACACTCCCGACAGTCCACACAGCGACTACGTTGTTATCACACACACACACACACACACACACACACACACACACACACACACACACACACACACACAGAAAAGCTCTCCGCCGACTGTAATCAGCCCACCCACGTCTCTCTGAGACAGCCTCTACAGAGTTTACTCACTACTTCTGAGACAGCCTCCTACAGAGTTCACCTTCACGTCTCTGACAGCTCTACAGAGTTCACCTTCACGTCTCTCTTACAGCTCTACAGAGTTCACCTTCGCGCCTTCTGAGACAGCTCTACAGAGTTCACCTTCACGTCTCTCTCAGACAGCTCTACAGAGTTCACCTTCACGCCTCTCTGACAGCTCTACAGAGTCAACCTTCACGTCTCCCTCACACAGCTCACCTCCGAGGCGACCTGTGGTCAGACGTAACAGAAGCACTGGTGACAGAAGAGCTGGTTGGATTCTATTGGTCCTCCTACATCACTACCGTCTGTTGGTCTGGAGGAGACGACTGATGTTAGAAAGCAGAGAAGTGTGTGTGTGTGTGTGTGTGTGTGTGTGTGTGCTATTGGTCCTCCTACATCACCGTCTGTTGGTCTGGGAGGAGACAGACTGATGTTAGAAAGCAGAGAAGTGTGTGTGTGTCTCTCACGTGAAAATATGTGTGCGTACTCCTTCACGTGTAGCGTATGTCTCTACGTGAAGGTGTGTGTGTCTCCCAGTGCGAAGGTGTGTGTGTGTGTGTCTCTCACGTGAAGGTGTGTGTGTCTCTCACGTGAAGGTGTGTGTGTGTGTCTCCCACGTGAGGTGTGTGTGTGTCTCTCACGTGAAGGTGTGTGTGTGTGTGTCTCCCACGTGAAGGTGTGTGTGTCTCTCACGTGAAGGTGTGTGTGTGTGTCCCTCTCACGTGAAGGTGTGTGTGTGTCTCTCACGTGAAGGTGTGTCTCTACGTGAAGGTGTGTCTCTACGTGAAGGGTGTGTGTGTGTGTCTCCCACGTGAAGGTGGTGTGTCTCCCACGTGAAGGTGTGTGTGTGTGTCTCTCACGTGAAGGTGTGTGTCTCCACTAGTGTGTGTGTGTGTGTGTCTCCCACGTGAAGGTGTGCGCGTGACTCACGTGAAGGCGTGCGCGGTACAGTCATAGCGTGCGTGAGGCAGCACCTCTCTCTCTGACAGAAAGTCACGACCAGGTCCTCTTCTCCTTCAGGATCATGTGACCTGCTGCAGTTGGACTGATCTACTGGGTATACTATATACACAGGGGAGTTAGACTGATCTACTGGGTATACTATATACACAGGGGAGTTGGACTGATCTACTGGGTATACTATATACACAGGGGATTAGACTGATCTACTGGGTATACTATATACACAGGGGAGTTAGACTGATCTACTGGGTATACTATATACACAGGGGGTTAGACTGATCTACTGGGTATACTATATACACAGGGGGTTAGACTCGATCTACTGGGTATACTATATACACAGGGGGTTGGACTGATCTACTGGGTATACTATATACACAGGGGTTAGACTGATCTACTGGGTATACTATATACACAGGGGTTAGACTGATCTACTGGGTATACTATATACACAGGGGGTTAGACTGATCTACTGGGTATACTATATACACGGGGATTAGACTGATCTACTGGGTATACTATATACACAGGGGGTTAGACCTGATCTACTGGGTATACTATATACACAGGGGGTTAGACTGATCTACTGGGTATACTATATACACAGGGGGTTAGACTGATCTACTGGGTATACTATATACACAGGGGTTAGACTGATCTACTGGGCATACTATATACACAGGGGGTTAGACTGATCTACTGGGTATACTATATACACAGGGGGTTAGACTGATCTACTGGGTATACTATATACACAGGGGTTAGACTGGATCTACTGGGTATACTATATACACAGGGGGGTTAGACTGATCTACTGGGTATACTATATACACAGGGGGGTTAGACTGATCTACTGGGTATACTATATACACAGGGGGGTTAGACTGATCTACTGGGTATACTATATACACAGGGGGTTTAGACTGATCTACTGGGTATACTATATACACAGGGAATACAGAGACCACAGGGGGGTTAGACTGATCTACTGGGTATACTATATACAATATTAAATCTGATCTACCTCCTTAAAAAGAGCAGGTGTTCCTAATGTTTTGTACACTGTGTGTATACACACACACACACACACACACACACACACACACATTAAGCAGACCTACCCACAGTTGCTCTCCTACTGCCTTCATAAATACAACAGTCAGCTTCCAGACTGGTTCAGAGTTCAGAGTTCACGTGCGGTTGATTACTCAAAGGGCAACACAGACTTCAGCTCAAATCATTCAAATGATTTAGTTGTATTGTTATATTAGATAGAGGCACTCGGGAAGTTGAAAGAGACTCAAGTCAATCGGCCCGTTAGTGATTTTCTTAAAGAAATGAAGGGAGATTGAAGCCCGGCAGGGTAGCCTAGTGGTTAGAGCGTTGGACTAGTAACCGAATGGTTGCAAGTTCAAATCCCCGAGCTGACAAGGTACAAATCTGTCGTTCTGCCCCTGAACAGGCAGTCAACCCACTGTTCCTAGGCCGAAAATAAGAATTTGTTCTTAACTGACTTGCGTAAAGATATATGAAATGAAGGGAGAATGAAGCCCCTCATCCCTGCTGTAGCTGATATAGATGTAGCTGATGTAGCTGATATAGATGATATATGAAATGAAGGGAGAATGAAGCCCCTCATCCCTGCTGTAGCTGATATAGATGTAGCTGATGTGAGCTGATATAGATGATATATGTAAATGATAGGGAGAATGAAGCCCTCATCCCGATGTAGCTGATATATGTAGCTGATATAGATGTAGCTGATATAGATGATATATGAAATGAAGGGAGAATGAAGCCCTCATCCTGCGGATATAGATGTAGCTGATATAGATGCAGCTGATATAGATGATATATGAAACAAAGAGAATGAAGCTCAACATCCCCGTTGTAGCTGATATAGATGTAGCTGATATATGAAATGAAGGGAGAATGAAGCCCTCATCCCTCTGTATTGATATAGATGTAGTTGATATAGATGATATATGAAATGAAGGAGAATAAAGCCCCCATCCTGCTGAAGGATAGATGTAGCTGATATAGATGTAGCTGATATAGATGTAGCTGATATATGATATATGAAATAGCAAAATGAAGGAGAATGAAGCCCCTCATCCCTGCGCTGATATAGATGTAGCTGCTGAGCTGATATAGATGTAGCTGATATAGATGATATATGAAATGAAGGGAGAATGAAGCCCCTACATCCCTGCTGATAGATGTAGCTGATATAGATGTAGCTGATATAGATGATATATGAAATGAAGGGAGAATGAAGCCCCTCATCCCTGATATAGCTGAAAAGCTGATAGGTGATATGAATGAAGGGGGCTGACCCCTCATCCTGCTATGATATCAGGATGTAGCTGATGTAGCTGATATAGCTGATATAGATGTAGCTGATATATGAAATAGAAAGGGAGAATGCCAGCTTCCTCATCCCTGCTGTGGCTGTGTTGAACGGACCATATCATATATATGATATATTGATATAGATATATATAGATAATATGGCATTGATTATTATAGATGTAGATGATATGAGATGGTATGATATAGATGTAGCTTATATAGATGTAGATGATATAGATTATATAGTATCGATATAGTGATTATATAGATATAGATGATAATGAATATATGGTATCAATGATATAGATGATATTGAATATGGTATCGATGATATAGATATAGCTGATATAGATATAGATAATATATGGCAGATGATATAGATATAGATATATACTGGCATCGATTATATAGATGGAGATGATATAGATATATATATAGATATAGATATATATAGCATCGATTATATAGATGTAGATGATATAGATTATATATGGTATCGATAGATATAGATAGGATTATATAGATATAGATGATATAGATATATCAATGATATAGATATAGATGATATAGATATATGGTATCGATGATATAGATATAGCTGATATAGATATAGATAATATAGATATAGATTATATATAGATATAGATATATATGGCATCGATTATATAGATGGAGATGATATAGATATATAATATAGATATAGATGATATATGGTATCGATGATATAGATATAGTTGATATAGATGATATATGGTATCGATGATATAGATATAGATGATATAGATATAGATAATATAGATATAGATGATAGATATAGATGATATCGATGATGATATATAGATGATATAGATATAGATGGTATCGATGATATAGATATAGATGATATAGATATAGATGATATAGGTATAGATGGTATCGATATATAGATATAGATGATATAGATATAGATGGTATCAATGATATAGATATAGATGATACAGGTATAGATGGTATCGATGATATAGATATAGATGATATAGATATAGAAGGACTAAAGTTGACAGATGATATAGATATAGATGATATAGATGATATAGACGGTTTATAGATGATATAGGTATAGATGGTATCGATGATATAGATATAGATGATATAGATATAGATGGTATCAATGATATAGCTGATACAGGTATAGATGGTATATCCTTCATGATATAGATATAGATGACATAGATATAGATGGTAATCGCTATGATATAGATATAGATGACATAGATATAGATGGTATCCTTGATATAGATGTTATAGATATAGATGTATATCCTTCATTTATGATATAGATATAGATGATATAGATATAGATGGTACTATCGATTCTGATATAGATATAGATGACATAGATATAGATGGTATCTGTATATCCTTCACTATAAACCCCACAGATGATATAGATATAGATGGTATCGGCGATATAGATATATATGATATAGATATAGATGGTATCGATGATATAGATATAGATGATATAGATACAGAAAGCACTGACTAAAAGTTGACAGAGGTTGACACTGATTTTAGTCAGTGCTGACTGGGTTATCTTGAGTTCTCTCCTTTCACTTCCCTGTTCTTTCCCCTTTATCTCCCTAGAAATGGTTTTTCGCTGACGCCTTACCGTTGTTCTGTATGTCTTCTATAAACCACACGATGTAGACCGAGTCGTTGATGGACACATCATCATCATCATCATCACACTGAGAATGATAACCACGCCTTCTGGATTCATGTCTCCAAACAACCTGCCAAATATATTGATATAAACCACACTGCATTGTATATCCTTCACTATAAACCACACTGCATTATATCCTTCACTATAAACCACACTGCATTATATATCCTTCACTATAAACCACACTGCATTATATATCCTTCACTATAAAACAATATAAACCACACTGCATTATATATCCTTCACTATAAACCACACTGCACTGTATATCCTATAAACCACACTATAAACACTATAAACCACACTGCATTATATATCCTTCACTATAAACCCCACACTGCATTGTATATCCTTCACTATAAACCACACTGCATATATCACTATAAACCACACTGCATTATATATCCTTCACTATAAACCACACTGCATTATATATCCTTCACTATAAACCACACTGCATTATATATCCTTCACTATAAACCACACTGCATTATATATCCTTCACTATAAACCACACTGCATTATATATCCTTCACTATAAACCACACTGCATTATATATCCTTCACTATAAACCACACTGCATTATATATCCTTCACTATAAACCCCACACTGCATTATATATCCTTCACTATTGCACTATATATCCTTCACTATAAACCACACTGCATTATATATCCTTCACTATAAACCACACTGCATTATATATCACTATAAACCACACTGCTCCTTCACTATAAACCACACTGCATTATATATCCTTCACTATAAACCACACTGCATTATATCCTTCACTATAAAACCACACTGCATTGTATATCCTTCACTATAAACCACACTGCATTATATATCCTTCACTATAAACCACACTGCATTATATATCCTTCACTATAAACCACACTGCATTGTATATCCTTCACTATAAACCCCACACTGCACTGTATATCCTTCACTATAAACCACTGCATTATATATCCTTCCTTAAACCACACTATAAACCACACTGCATTGTATATCCTTCACTATAAACCACACTGCATTGTATATCCTTCACTATAAACCCCCACACTGCATTAAATCCTTCACTATAAACCACACTGCATTGTATATCCTTCACTATAAACCACACTGCATTATATATCCTTCACTATAAACCACACTGCATTATATATCCTTCACTATAAACCACACTGCATTATATATCCTTCACTATAAACCACACTGCATTATATATCCTTCACTATAAACCACACTGCATTATATATCCTTCACTATAAACCACACTGCATTATATATCCTTCACTATAAACCACACTGCATTATATATCCTTCACTATAAACCACACTGCATTATAGATCCTTCACTATAAACCACACTGCACTGTATATCCTTCAATATAAACCACACTGCATTATATATCCTTCACTATAAACCACACTGCACTGTATATCCTTCACTATAAACCACACACTGCATTATATATCCTTCACTATAAACCACACTGCATTATATATCCTTCACTATAAACTCCACACTGCACTGTATATCCTTCACTATAAACCACACTGCATTATATATCCTTCACTATAAACCACACTGCATTATATATCCTTCACTATAAACCACACTGCATATCCTTCATTGTATATCCTTCACTATAAACCACACTGCATTATATATCCTTCACTATAAACCACACTGCATTATATATCCTTCACTATAAACCACACTGCATTGTATATCCTTCACTATAAACCACACTGCATTGTATATCCTTCACTATAAACCACACTGCATTATATATCCTTCACTATAAACCACACACTGCACTATATATCCTTCACTATAAAAACCACACTGCATTATATATCTTCACTATAAACCACACTGCATTATATATCCTTCACTATAAACCACACTGCATTATATATCCTTCACTATAAACCACACTGCATTGTATATCCTTCACTATAAACCCCACACTGCATTATATATCCTTCACTATAAACCACACTGCATTATATATCCTTCACTATAAACCACACTGCATTATATATCCTTCACTATAAACTAAACCCCACACTGCATTATATATCCTTCACTATAAAACACACACTGCATTGTATATCCTTCACTATAAACCACACTGCATTATATATCCTTCACTATAAACCACACTGCATTATATATCCTATAAACCACACTGCATTATAGATCCTTCACTATAAACCACACTGCATTATATATCCTTCACTATAAACCACACTGCATTATATATCCTTCACTATAAACCACACTGCATTATATAGCCTTCACTATAAACCACACTGCATTATATATCCTTCACTATAAACCACACTGCATTGTATATCCTTCAGTAATAACCACACTGCATTATATATCCTTCACTATAAACCACACTGCACTGTATATCCTTCACTATAAACCACACTGCATTATATATCCTTCACTATAAACCACACTGCACTGTATATCCTTCACTATAAACCACACACTGCATTATATATCCTTCACTATAAACCCCACTGCATTATATATCCTTCACTATAAACCACACTGCATTGTATATCCTTCACTATAAACCACACTGCATTATATATCCTTCACTATAAACCACACTGCATTGTATATCCTTCACTATAAACCACACTGCATTATATATCCTTCACTATAAACCACACTGCATTATATATCCTTCACTATAAACCACACATTATGCATTATATATCCTTCACTATAAACCACACTGCATTGTATATCCTTCACTATAAACCACACTGCATTATATATCCTTCACTATAAACCACACTGCATTGTATATCCTTCACTATAAACCACACTGCATTGTATATCCTTCAATATAAACCACACTGCACTGTATATCCTTCACTATAAACCCCACACTGCATTATATATCCTTCACTATAAACCACACTGCATTATATATCCTTCACTATAAACCACACTGCATTATATATCCTTCACTATAAACCACACTGCATTATATATCCTTCACTATAAACCCCACACTGCATTTATATCCTTCACTATAAACCACACTGCATTGTATATCCTTCACTATAAACCCCACACTGCATTATATATCCTTCACTATAAACCACACTGCATTATAGATCCTTCACTATAAACCACACTGCATTATATATCCTTCACTATAAACCCACACTGCATTATATATCCTTCACTATAAACCACACTGCATTATATATCCTTCACTATAAACCACACTGCATTATATATCCTTCACTATATAAACCCCACACTGCATTATATATCCTTCACTATAAACCACACTGCACTGTATATCCTTCACTATAAACCACACTGCATTATATATCCTTCACTATAAACCACACTGCATTATATATCCTTCACTATAAACCACACTGCATTATATATCCTTCACTATAAACCCCACTGCATTATATATCCTTCACTATAAACCACACTGCATTGTATATCCTTCACTATAAACCACACTGCATTATATATCCTTCACTATAAACCACACTGCACTGTATATCCTTCACTATAAACCACACTGCATTATATATCCTTCACTATAAACCACACTGCACTATAAACCACACTGCATTATATATCCTTCACTATAAACCACACTGCATTATATATCTATAAACCACACTGCATTATATACACTATAAACCACACTGCATTATATATCCTTCACTATAAACCACACTGCATTATATATCCTTCACTATAAACCCCACTGCATTATATATCCTTCACTATAAACCCCACACTGCATTGTATATCCTTCACTATAAACCCCACACTGCTTCAACTTCAATGGTCTGTAAACAACTAGTTTAATGTCACTAGTTAGGGGGGGACAAACTATTACTTTCAATTCTGAATGGTGGAGATAAATAGATAATTGATGAAGGTGCACAGAGGCTACCTAATCCTGTTCAATATCTAACCAACTAACTCCGCCTGGACACAACCCAAAACACACAACTTTGACCAGAGAAAACACGTGTTTTTCACTTTTCATACGGTCTCTGACTGTAGTTAAAGGAGTATCAAAAGCGGATGTGTTAGTAGTTAGTTAAAGTTACCTTTGCTTGAAAAGTGGATCACTTCTTAGTTGACAATACGGGTTGTAAAAGAGTGAGAAACCCGACACCGTTAGATATATAAGGAGTAAATTCATTAAAAGTAGTTTAGCCCTTCTCACGACTTCTGTTTTCCTGTTGAATTTATTTTTTTCGCGCCAGGTTCCGGAAACCTCAGACCGGACGTGACGGAAAGCGCGTCACCTTGGCGACCGGCCGAGAAGCGTTCCCTACATACCACGGCAACAACGTTAAAAATGTGGATTTTTTTCGTCGTAAAAAAAAAAAATGTATTCAACTTTTTTGGTCTTCATTTAAAGTTCGGTTTTTAGCACTTTGATTCAGGTTTAAGGTTTAAACGGGGTTATGACTTTGTGTCAGTAGTAAAAGAATGACGACTCAGACGAAAAGGGTATAATCATAGAAATATAATGAATAGAACGGCGGTCCCCAACGAAGGCATAATGTTTGGACTGGCAGACATTGCGAGCACATAGGGGCAAAGCAGGAAGTGAACCCATCATTTTGGCTCTTAAATGTACACAGAGAGCTAACATTGATAATATATTTAAGTCATTTACATTTACATTTAAGTCATTTAGCAGACGCTCTTATCCAGAGCGACTTACAAATTGGTGCGTTCACCTTAAGACCTCCAGTGGAACAGTAGTGGGAGGGATTACTTTATCCTATCCTAGGTATTCCTTAAAGAGGTGGGGTTTCAGGTGTCTCCGGAAGGTGGTGATTGACTCCGCTGTCCAAATGCATGTTCATTTCTCCTGGTTCAAAGTGGAGGAGAGATTGACTTCATCACTACTTGTATTTGTGAGCAGTATTGACATGTTGAATCCACCGAGGTGTCTGTTTAAACGACTAGGCACACAGCTTACAAGACATTCCACCAGAGGTTTGTCCTGAACAGACTATGGGAGGCGCACAGTACTACATAGAGCCATGACTACATAACTGCCTTAATGTTGCTGGACCCCCAGGAAGAGGGGGTCATCTCATGGGGATCCTTAATAAATTCAAATCATCCCAGAAAAATGCAATACAAAACTAAACAAACATTACAAGACAATTACCTTCCATGGCAATGAAGCACATCAGTTAAACATCAATAAGAATGAACATTCTACATCACCACGGAAACGATCGCATCACAATTACCTTCCATGGCAATGAAGCGCATCAGTTAATAAACATCAATAAGAATGAACATTCTACATCACCACGGAAACGATCGCATCACAATTACCTTCCATTGCAATGAAGCGCATCAGTTAATAAACATCAATAAGAATGAACATTCTACATCACCACGGAAACGATCGCATCACAATTACCTTCCATTGCAATGAAGCGCATCAGTTAATAAAAGCTGCACTTCCTAACCTCCGGCCCAATGTATGACCATATTAGAGAGACATATTTCCCTCAGATCACACAGATCCACAAAGAATTCGAAAACAAATCCAATTTTGAAAAACTCCCATATCTTTTGGGTGAAATTCCACCGTGTGCCATCACAGCAGCAAGATTTGTGACCTGTTGCCACGAGAAAAGGGCAACCAGTGAAGAACAAACACCATTGTAAATACAACCCATATTTATGCTTATTCATTTTATCTTGTGTCCTTTAACTATTTGTACATTGTATATATATATATATAATATGACATTTGTAATGTCATATGTGTAATGTTTACTGTTCATTTTTGTTGTTTTTCACTTTATATATTCACTTTGTATGTTGTCTACCTCACTTGCTTTGGCAATGTTAACACATGTTTCCCATGCCGATAAAGCCCCTTGAATTGAATTGAATTGAATTAATAAACATCAATAGAATGAACATTCTACATCACCACGGAAACGATCGCATCACAATACCAGGCAGCCATTGTGTGTGTCCACCAATGAGTTCACCGGTCAGATTGCCAGGGGTTAACATTTACATTTAAGTCATTTAGCAGACGCTCTTATCCAGAGCGACTTACAAATTGGTGCATTCACCTTATGACCTCCAGTGGAACAGTAGTGCATCTAAATCTTTTCAGGGGAGGGGGTGAGAGGGATTACTTTATCCTATCCTAGGTATTCCTTAAAGAGGTGGGGTTTCAGGTGTCTCCGGAAGGTGGTGATTGACTCCGCTGTCCTGGCGTCGTGAGGGAGTTTGTTCCACCATTGGGGGGCCAGAGCAGCGAACAGTTTTGACTGGGCTGAGCGGGAACTGTACTTCCTCAGTGGTAGGGAGGCGAGCAGGCCAGAGGTGGATGAACGCAGTGCCCTTGTTTGGGTGTAGGGCCTGATCAGAGCCTGGAGGTACTGAGGTGCCGTTCCCCTCACAGCTCCGTAGGCAAGCACCATGGTCTTGTAGCGGATGCGAGCTTCAACTGGAAGCCAGTGGAGGGAGCGGAGGAGCGGGGTGACGTGAGAGAACTTGGGAAGGTTGAACACCAGACGGGCTGCGGCGTTCTGGATGAGTTGTAGGGGTTTAATGGCACAGGCAGGGAGCCCAGCCAACAGCGAGGGGGTTCCAAGACCGTTCTATTCATTCATATCTCTATGGGTGTAATTGCCATAGAGATGAATAGAGGGCTCATTGTTGTATCCGTGCCATTGTTGAGCCCCAACAGTGGAAATGTCATACTACCCATAAAACCTAGTGGTCAAAACATGGAAATGGTTCCAATTGTTTCTCCGCCAGTCATTTTATCCATTGTGGTTGTCGTTATGAAAAAGTATAAACACAAAAAAATGACAGGCTGCCTGACATTACTACGTTGTTTTCGCTGATGAGTCATTACACACAATATCAGTACTGTGTGATGTCATTACACTGCCCGGCCTCCTGCCTATTCTCCTCCTGCATCACCTCCTCCTGCCTATTCTCCTCCCTTTCTTCCCCCTGCCTCTACTCCTTGTGCCCAGCCTCTCTTCCTCCTCCCTCATCCTCCTCTCCTCCTGTCCAGCCTCCTGCCTCTCTTCCTCCTCCCTCATCCTCCTCTCCTCCTGCCTCTACTCCTTGTGCCCAGCCTCTCTTCCTCCTCCCTCATCCTCCTCTCCTCCTGTCCAACCTCCTGCCCAGCCTCCTGCCTCTCTTCCTCCTCCCTCATCCTCCTTTCCTCCTGTCCAACCTCCTGCCCAGCCTCCTGCCTCTCTTCCCAGTACAGCGTCTTCTGCAAGGACCAGCGGACCTGAAGTCCTGCCAGCCCGGCCAGTGTGGAAGGGAGAGACCAGACCTGGAGTCCTCCCAGCCCAGGTCTCTCCCAGCCCGGCCAGTGTGGAGAGGGAGAGACCAGACCTGGAGTCCTCCCAGCCAGGGTCGCTCCCAGCCCGGCCAGTGTGGAGAGGGAGAGGCCAGACCTGAAGTCCTGCCAGCCCGGCCAGTGTGGAAGGGAGAGTCCAGACCTGAAGTCCTCCCAGCCAGGGTCGCTCCCAGCCCGGCCAGTGTGGAGAGGGAGAGGCCAGACCTGAAGTCCTCCCAGCCAGGGTCGCTCCCAGCCCGGCCAGTGTGGAGAGGGAGAGGCCAGACCTGAAGTCCTCCCAGCCAGGGTCGCTCCCAGCCCGGCCAGTGTGGAGAGGGAGAGGCCAGACCTGAAGTCCTCCCAGCCCGGCCAGTGTGAAGAGGGAGAGTCTAGTGTCTCCATACCTGGTTCTTCTTGAACTCTGAACTGTCAAAGACCCGGTGAAGGAGAACCAGTGAACGGACCAGGAATGTTCTCCTGCGGTGCTACAGGAGCCCAAGGTTGACAGGGAGTCAATGCTGAGACCAAGGTGTCTTTATTTAAACAGGGAGTGAATGCCTAGACCAAGGTGTCTTTATTTAGACAGGGAGTCAATGCTGAGACCAAGGTGTCTTTATTTAGACAGGGAGTCAATGCTGAGACCAAGGTGTCTTTACTTAGACAGGGAGTCAATGCTGAGACCAAGGTGTCTTTATTTAGACAGGGAGTCAATGCTGAGACCAAGGTGTCTTTATTTAGACAGGGAGTCAATGCTGAGACCAAGGTGTCTTTATTTAGACAGGAGTCAATGCTGAGACCAAGGTGTCTTTATTTAGACAGGAGTCAATGCTGAGACCAAGGTGTCTTTATTTAGACAGGGAGTCAATGCTGAGACCAAGGTGTCTTTATTCAGACAGGGAGTCAATGCTGAGACCAAGATGTCTTTATTTAGACAGGGAGTCAATGCTGAGACCAAGGTGTCTTTATTTAGACAGGGAGTCAATGCTGAGACCAAGGTGTCTTTATTTAGACAGGGAGTCAATGCTGAGACCAAGGTGTCTTTATTTAGACAGGGAGTCAATACTGAGACCAAGGTGTCTTTATTTAGACAGGGAGTCAACGCTGAGACCAAGGTGTCTTTATTTAGACAGGGAGTCAATGCTGAGACCAAGGTGTCTTTATTTAGACAGGGAGTCAATGCTGAGACCAAGGTGTCTTTATTTAGATAGGGAGTCAACGCTGAGACCAAGGTGTTTTTATTTAGACAGGGAGTCAATACTGAGAACAAGGTGTCTTTATTTAGACAGGGAGTCAATGCTGAGACCAGGGTGTCTTTATTTAGATAGGGAGTCAATGCTGAGACCAAGGTCTCTGTACCAGATTTATAAACACAATAAAATGCACATTATTTATACACACGAAAACATTTGTTCCACCATGAAATATAATTGAGGCAAAAATGACAGACAGTTGTCCAAAAATGAGCTCAATAGAACTGAATTTATTGACCGTTAAAATGTACTTGGATGTGATGTAATGAGGCCGATGCTGCAGGGATGTAATGAGGCACCTCTCTCTCTCTCCCTCCCTGCTAGAGGCACCTCTCTCTCTCTCCCTCCCTGCTAGAGGCACCTCTCTCTCTCCCTCCCTGCTAGATGCACCTCTCTCTCTCCCTCCCTGCTAGAGGCACCTCTCTCTCTCTCTCCCTCCCTGCTAGAGGCACCTCTCTCTCTCCCTCCCTCCCTGCTAGAGGCACTCTCTCTCTCTCCCTCCCTGCTAGAGGCACCTCTCTCTCTCTCCCTCCCTGCTAGAGGCACCTCTCTCTCTCTCCCTCTCCCTGCTAGAGGCACCTCTCTCTCTCTCCCTCCCTGCTAGAGGCACCTCTCTCTCTCTCCCTCCCTGCTAGAGGCACCTCTCTCTCTCTCCCTCCCTGCTAGAGGCACCTCTCTCTCTCCCCTCCCTGCTAGAGGCACCTCTCTCTCTCTCCCTCCTGCTAGAGGCACCTCTCTCTCTCTCCCTCCCTGCTAGAGGCACCTCTCTCTCTCTCCCTCTCTGCTAGAGGCACCTCTCTCTCCCTCTCTTCCTGCTAGAGGCACCTCTCTCTCTCCCTCCCTGCTAGAGGCACCTCTCTCTCTCTCCCTCCCTGCTAGAGGCACCTCTCTCTCTCCCTCCCTGCTAGAGGCACCTCTCTCTCTCTCCCTCCCTGCTAGAGGCACCTCTCTCTCTCTCCCTCCCTGCTAGAGGCACCTCTCTCTCTCCCTCCCTGCTAGAGGCACCTCTCTCTCTCCCTCTCTGCTAGAGGCACCTCTCTCTCTCTCCTCCCTGCTAGAGGCACCTCTCTCTCCCTCCCTCCCTGCTAGAGGCACCTCTCTCTCTCCCCCCTGCTAGAGGCACCTCTCTCTCTCCTCCCTGCTAGAGGCACCTCTCTCTCTCTCCCTCCTGCTAGAGGCACCTCTCTCTCTCTCCCTCCCTGCTAGAGGCACCTCTCTCTCTCCCTCCCTGCTAGAGGCACCTCTCTCTCTCTCCCTCCCTGCTAGAGGTAACTCTCTCTCTCTCCCTCCCTGCTAGAGGCACCTCTCTCTCTCCCTCCCTGCTAGAGGTAACTCTCTCTCTCTCTCTTCCTGCTAGAGGCACCTCTCTCTCTCCCTCCCTGCTAGAGGCACCTCTCTCTCCCTCCCTGCTAGAGGCACCTCTCTCTCTCCCTCCCTGCTAGAGGCACCTCTCTCTCTCCCTCCCTGCTAGAGGCACCTCTCTCTCTCTCCCTCCCTGCTAGAGGCACCTCTCTCTCTCTCCCTCCCTGCTAGAGGCACCTCTCTCTCTCCCTCCCTGCTAGAGGCACCTCTCTCTCCCTCCCTCCTTTCACACTTCATCGGCTTCGATTAATAAAGTAGTTTTAAAAATATGACTTTTCTTTTTTCTCTCACTCAGATCGGGTCTGGATCCAACCATGTCTATATGGAACGGGTCTAGTTGTCCTCAGTCTCTATATTAACAGAATAATTGATGCACTTCGGGTCCAGTTTGGAACAGGTCCAACCTTTTGAACCCGTGAAGACCTCTAGTCTGAGGGGCTGTGATTGGCTAGATGCTTCTTCACTCTCTGGCATCACCACGGTGACGAGGGGCTCTGATTGGCTAGTTGCCTCTTTGCTCTCCGGTGTCCCAATTGTGACGAGGGCGGGGCCTGGGCAACGCGGCTTTGGAAGAGGGTCAGTTGATCGAGCAGTTGGAGGGGCATGTCTCTGATGACCAATGGAAGGTCTTCGTGGAGCAGAGGGTAGATGACCACACTGAGGGCTGGACGCTCCACAGAGAACCTAGAGGAAGGAGAGGGCTTCATTATATAGAACTACCACACTGAGGGCTGGACGCTCCTCCACAGAGAACCTAGAGGAAGGAGAGGGCTTCATTATATAGAACTACCACACTGAGGGCTGGACGCTCCTCCACAGAGAACCTAGAGGAAGGAGAGGGCTTCATTATATAGAACTACCACACTGAGGGCCGGACGCTCCTCCACAGAGAACCTAGAGGAAGGAGAGGGCTTCATTATATAGAACTACCACACTGAGGGGGCCGGACGCTCCTCCACAGAGAACCTAGAGGAAGGAGAGGGCTTCATTATATAGAACTACCACACTGAGGGCTGGACGCTCCTCCACAGAGAACCTAGAGGAAGGAGAGGGCTTCATTATATAGAACTACCACACTGAGGGGGCCGGACGCTCCTCCACAGAGAACCTAGAGGAAGGAGAGGGCTTCATTATATAGAACTACCACACTGAGGGCTGGACGCTCCTCCACAGAGAACCTAGAGGAAGGAGAGGGCTTCATTATATAGAACTACCACACTGAGGGCTGGACGCTCCTCCACAGAGAACCTAGAGGAAGGAGAGGGCTTCATTATATAGAACTACCACACTGAGGGCTGGACGCTCCTCCACAGAGAACCTAGAGGAAGGAGAGGGCTTCATTATATAGAACTACCACACTGAGGGCCGGACGCTCCTCCACAGAGAACCTAGAGGAAGGAGAGGGCTTCATTATATAGAACTACCACACTGAGGGCTGGACGCTCCTCCACAGAGAACCTAGAGGAAGGAGAGGGCTTCATTATATAGAACTACCACACTGAGGGCTGGACGCTCCTCCACAGAGAACCTAGAGGAAGGAGAGGGCTTCATTATATAGAACTACCACACTGAGGGCCGGACGCTCCTCCACAGAGAACCTAGAGGAAGGAGAGGGCTTCATTATATAGAACTACCACAACTACCACAGAGAACCTAGAGGAAGGAGAGGGCTTCATTATATAGAACTACCACACTGAGGGCTCCTCCACAGAGAACCTAGAGGAAGGAGAGGGCTTCATTATATAGAACTACCACACTGAGGGCTGGACGCTCCTCCACAGAGAACCTAGAGGAAGGAGAGGGCTTCATTATATAGAACTACCACACTGAGAACGGACGCTCCTCCACAGAGAACCTAGAGGAAGGAGAGGGCTTCATTATATAGAACTACCACACTGAGGGCCGGACGCTCCTCCACAGAGAACCTAGAGGAAGGAGAGGGCTTCATTATATAGAACTACCACACTGAGGGCTGGACGCTCCTCCACAGAGAACCTAGAGGAAGGAGAGGGCTTCATTATATAGAACTACCACACTGAGGGCTGGACGCTCCTCCACAGAGAACCTAGAGGAAGGAGAGGGCTTCATTATATAGAACTACCACACTGAGGGGCTGGACGCTCCTCCACAGAGAACCTAGAGGAAGGAGAGGGCTTCATTATATAGAACTACCACACTGAGGGCTGGACGCTCCTCCACAGAGAACCTAGAGGAAGGAGAGGGCTTCATTATATAGAACTACCACACTGAGGCTGGACGCTCCTCCACAGAGAACCTAGAGGAAGGAGAGGGCTTCATTATATAGAACTACCACACTGAGGGCTGGACGCTCCTCCACAGAGAACCTAGAGGAAGGAGAGGGCTTCATTATATAGAACTACCACACTGAGGGCTGGACGCTCCTCCACAGAGAACCTAGAGGAAGGAGAGGGCTTCATTATATAGAACTACCACACTGAGGGCTGGACGCTCCTCCACAGAGAACCTAGAGGAAGGAGAGGGCTTCATTATATAGAACTACCACACTGAGGGCTGGACGCTCCTCCACAGAGAACCTAGAGGAAGGAGAGGGCTTCATTATATAGAACTACCACACTGAGGGCTGGACGCTCCTCCACAGAGAACCTAGAGGAAGGAGAGGGCTTCATTATATAGAACTACCACACTGAGGGCTGGACGCTCCTCCACAGAGAACCTAGAGGAAGGAGAGGGCTTCATTATATAGAACTACCACACTGAGGGCTGGACGCTCCTCCACAGAGCCACAGAGAACCTAGAGGAAGGAGAGGGCTTCATTATATAGAACTACCACACTGAGGGCTGGACGCTCCTCCACAGAGAACCTAGAGGAAGGAGAGGGCTTCATTATATAGAACTACCACACTGAGGGCTGGACGCTCCTCCACAGAGAACCTAGAGGAAGGAGAGGGCTTCATTATATAGAACTACCACACTGAGGGCTGGACGCTCCTCCACAGAGAACCTAGAGGAAGGAGAGGGCTTCATTATATAGAACTACCACACTGAGGGCTGGACGCTCCTCCACAGAGAACCTAGAGGAAGGAGAGGGCTTCATTATATAGAACTACCACACTGAGGGCTGGACGCTCCTCCACAGAGAACCTAGAGGAAGGAGAGGGCTTCATTATATAGAACTACCACACTGAGGGGCGGACGCTCCTCCACAGAGAACCTAGAGGAAGGGAGGGCTTCATTATATAGAACTACCACACTGAGGGCTGGACGCTCCTCCACAGAGAACCTAGAGGAAGGAGAGGGCTTCATTATATAGAACTACCACACTGAGGGCTGGACGCTCCTCCACAGAGAACCTAGAGGAAGGAGAGGGCTTCATTATATAGAACTACCACACTGAGGGCTGGACGCTCCTCCACAGAGAACCTAGAGGAAGGAGAGGGCTTCATTATATAGAACTACCACACTGAGGGCTGGACGCTCCTCCACAGAGAACCTAGAGGAAGGAGAGGGCTTCATTATATAGAACTACCACACTGAGGGCTTCATTATATAGAACTGACGCTCCTCCACAGAGAACCTAGAGGAAGGAGAGGGCTTCATTATATAGAACTACCACACTGAGGGCTGGACGCTCCTCCACAGAGAACCTAGAGGAAGGAGAGGGCTTCATTATATAGAACTACCACACTGAGGGCTGGACGCTCCTCCACAGAGAACCTAGAGGAAGGAGAGGGCTTCATTATATAGAACTACCACACTGAGGGCTGGACGCTCCTCCACAGAGAACCTAGAGGAAGGAGAGGGCTTCATTATATAGAACTACCACACTGAGGGCTGGACGCTCCTCCACAGAGAACCTAGAGGAAGGAGAGGGCTTCATTATATAGAACTACCACACTGAGGGCTGGACGCTCCTCCACAGAGAACCTAGAGGAAGGAGAGGGCTTCATTATATAGAACTACCACACTGAGGGCTGGACGCTCCTCCACAGAGAACCTAGAGGAAGGAGAGGGCTTCATTATATAGAACTACCACACTGAGGGCTGGACGCTCCTCCACAGAGAACCTAGAGGAAGGAGAGGGCTTCATTATATAGAACTCATATAGACAGACTCACCAGTCAGACAGAGAGACAGACTCACCGGCCAGACAGAGAGACAGACTCCCCACCAGTCAGTCAGAGAGACAGACTCCCCACCAGTCAGTCAGAGAGACAGACTCCCCACCAGTCAGTCAGAGAGACAGACTCCCCACCAGTCAGTCAGAGAGACAGACTCCCCACCAGTCAGTCAGAGAGACAGACTCCCCACCAGTCAGACAGAGAGACAGACTCACCCGTCAGACAGAGAGACAGACCCACCCGTCAGACAGAGAGACAGACTCCCCACCAGTCAGACAGAGAGACAGACTCCCCACCAGTCAGACAGAGACACAGACTCCCCACCAGTCAGACAGAGAGACAGACCCACCCGTCAGACAGAGAGACAGACTCCCCACCAGTCAGACAGAGAGACAGACTCCCCACCAGTCAGACAGAGACACAGACTCCCCACCAGTCAGACAGAGAGACAGACTCACCAGTCAGACAGAGAGACAGACTCACCAGTCAGACAGAGAGACAGACTCCCCACCAGTCAGACAGAGAGACAGACTCCCCACCAGTCAGACAGAGAGACAGACTCACCAGCCAGACAGAGAGACAGACTCCCCACCAGTCAGACAGAGAGACAGACTCCCCACCAGTCAGTCAGAGAGACAGACTCCCCACCAGTCAGTCAGAGAGACAGACTCCCCACCAGTCAGTCAGAGAGACAGACTCCCCACCAGTCAGACAGAGAGACAGACTCACCCGTCAGACAGAGAGACAGACCCACCCGTCAGACAGAGAGACAGACTCCCCACCAGTCAGACAGAGAGACAGACTCCCCACCAGTCAGACAGAGACACAGACTCCCCACCAGTCAGACAGAGAGACAGACTCACCCGTCAGACAGAGAGACAGACTCCCACCAGTCAGACAGAGACACAGACTCCCCACCAGTCAGACAGAGAAAGACCCACCCGTCAGACAGAGAGACAGACTCCCCACCAGTCAGACAGAGAGACAGACTCCCCACCAGTCAGACAGAGACACAGACTCCCCACCAGTCAGACAGAGAGACAGACTCACCAGTCAGACAGAGAGACAGACTCACCGGCCAGACAGAGAGACAGACTCCCACCAGTCAGACAGAGACAGACTCCCCACCAGTCAGTCAGAGAGACAGACTCCCCACCAGTCAGTCAGAGACAGACTCCCCACCAGTCAGTCAGAGAGACAGACTCCCCACCAGTCAGTCAGAGAGACAGACTCCCCACCAGTCAGTCAGAGAGACAGACTCCCCACCAGTCAGTCAGAGAGACAGACTCCCCACCAGTCAGTCAGAGAGACAGACTCCCCACCAGTCAGACAGAGAGACAGACTCACCAGTCAGACAGAGAGACAGACTCACCAGTCAGACAGAGAGACAGACTCCCACCAGTCAGACAGAGAGACAGACTCCCCCCACCAGTCAGACAGAGAGACAGACTCCCCACCAGTCAGACAGAGAGACAGACTCCCCACCAGTCAGACAGAGAGACAGACTCCCCACCAGTCAGACAGAGAGACAGACTCCCCACCAGTCAGACAGAGAGACAGACTCCCACCAGTCAGACAGAGAGACAGACTCCCCACCAGTCAGACAGAGAGACAGACTCCCACCAGTCAGACAGAGAGACAGACTCCCCACCAGTCAGACAGAGAGACAGACTCCCCACCAGTCAGACAGAGAGACAGACTCCCCACCAGTCAGACAGAGAGACAGACTCCCCACCAGTCAGACAGAGAGACAGACTCCCCACCAGTCAGACAGAGAGACAGACTCCCCACCAGTCAGACAGAGAGACAGACTCCCCACCAGTCAGACAGAGAGACAGACTCCCCACCAGTCAGACAGAGAGACAGACTCACCGGCCAGACAGAGAGACAGACTCACCGGCCAGACAGAGAGACAGACTCACCGGTCAGACAGAGAGACAGACTCACCGGTCAGACAGAGAGACAGACTCACCGGTCAGACAGAGAGACAGACTCACCAGTCAGACAGAGAGACAGACTCCCCACCAGTCAGACAGAGAGACAGACTCCCCACCAGTCAGACAGAGAGACAGACTCCCCACCAGTCAGACAGAGAGACAGACTCCCCACCAGTCAGACAGAGAGACAGACTCCCCACCAGTCAGACAGAGAGACAGACTCCCCACCAGTCAGACAGAGAGACAGACTCCCCACCAGTCAGACAGAGAGACAGACTCCCCACCAGTCAGACAGAGAGACAGACTCCCCACCAGTCAGACAGAGAGACAGACTCACCGGCCAGACAGAGAGACAGACTCACCGGCCAGACAGAGAGACAGACTCACCAGTCAGACAGAGAGACAGACTCACCAGTCAGACAGAGAGACAGACTCACCAGTCAGACAGAGAGACAGACTCACCAGTCAGACAGAGAGACAGACTCACCAGTCAGACAGAGAGACAGACTCACCAGTCAGACAGAGAGACAGACTCCCCACCAGTCAGACAGAGAGACAGACTCCCCACCAGTCAGACAGAGAGACAGACTCCCCACCAGTCAGACAGAGAGACAGACTCCCCACCAGTCAGACAGAGAGACAGACTCCCCACCAGTCAGACAGAGAGACAGACTCACCGGCCAGACAGAGAGACAGACTCACCGGCCAGACAGAGAGACAGACTCACCGGTCAGACAGAGAGACAGACTCACCAGTCAGACAGAGAGACAGACTCCTCACCAGTCAGACAGAGAGACAGACTCACCGGTCAGACAGAGACAGACTCACCGGCCAGACAGAGAGACAGACTCACCAGTCAGACAGAGAGACAGACTCACCAGTCAGACAGAGAGACAGACTCCCCACCAGTCAGACAGAGAGACAGACTCCCCACCAGTCAGACAGAGAGACAGACTCCTCACCAGTCAGACAGAGAGACAGACTCCCCACCAGTCAGACAGAGAGACAGACTCACCAGCCAGACAGACAGAGAGACAGACTCACCAGCCAGACAGAGAGACAGACTCACCAGTCAGACAGAGAGACAGACTCACCAGTCAGACAGAGAGACAGACTCACCAGTCAGACAGAGAGACAGACTCACCAGTCAGACAGAGAGACAGACTCCCCACCAGTCAGACAGAGAGACAGACTCCCCACCAGTCAGACAGAGAGACAGACTCACCAGCCAGACAGAGAGACAGACTCCCCACCAGTCAGACAGAGAGACAGACTCCCCACCAGTCAGTCAGAGAGACAGACTCCCCACCAGTCAGTCAGAGAGACAGACTCCCCACCAGTCAGTCAGAGAGACAGACTCCCCACCAGTCAGACAGAGAGACAGACTCACCCGTCAGACAGAGAGACAGACCCACCCGTCAGACAGAGAGACAGACTCCCCACCAGTCAGACAGAGAGACAGACTCCCCACCAGTCAGACAGAGACACAGACTCCCCACCAGTCAGACAGAGAGACAGACTCACCCGTCAGACAGAGAGACAGACTCCCCACCAGTCAGACAGAGACACAGACTCCCCACCAGTCAGACAGAGAGAAAGACCCACCCGTCAGACAGAGAGACAGACTCCCCACCAGTCAGACAGAGAGACAGACTCCCCACCAGTCAGACAGAGACACAGACTCCCCACCAGTCAGACAGAGAGACAGACTCACCAGTCAGACAGAGAGACAGACTCACCGGCCAGACAGAGAGACAGACTCCCCACCAGTCAGACAGAGAGACAGACTCCCCACCAGTCAGTCAGAGAGACAGACTCCCCACCAGTCAGTCAGAGAGACAGACTCCCCACCAGTCAGTCAGAGAGACAGACTCCCCACCAGTCAGTCAGAGAGACAGACTCCCCACCAGTCAGTCAGAGAGACAGACTCCCCACCAGTCAGTCAGAGAGACAGACTCCCCACCAGTCAGTCAGAGAGACAGACTCCCCACCAGTCAGACAGAGAGACAGACTCCCCACCAGTCAGACAGAGAGACAGACTCACCAGTCAGACAGAGAGACAGACTCCCCACCAGTCAGACAGAGAGACAGACTCCCCACCAGTCAGACAGAGAGACAGACTCCCCACCAGTCAGACAGAGAGACAGACTCCCCACCAGTCAGACAGAGAGACAGACTCCCCACCAGTCAGACAGAGACAGACTCCCCACCAGTCAGACAGAGAGACAGACTCCCCACCAGTCAGACAGAGAGACAGACTCCCCACCAGTCAGACAGAGAGACAGACTCCCCACCAGTCAGACAGAGAGACAGACTCCCCACCAGTCAGACAGAGAGACAGACTCCCACCAGTCAGACAGAGAGACAGACTCCCCACCAGTCAGACAGAGAGACAGACTCCCCACCAGTCAGACAGAGAGACAGACTCCCCACCAGTCAGACAGAGAGACAGACTCCCCACCAGTCAGACAGAGAGACAGACTCCCCACCAGTCAGACAGAGAGACAGACTCCCCACCAGTCAGACAGAGAGACAGACTCACCGGCCAGACAGAGAGACAGACTCACCGGCCAGACAGAGAGACAGACTCACCGGTCAGACAGAGAGACAGACTCACCGGTCAGACAGAGAGACAGACTCACCGGTCAGACAGAGAGACAGACTCACCAGTCAGACAGAGAGACAGACTCCCCACCAGTCAGACAGAGAGACAGACTCCCCACCAGTCAGACAGAGAGACAGACTCCCCACCAGTCAGACAGAGAGACAGACTCACCAGTCAGACAGAGAGACAGACTCACCAGTCAGACAGAGAGACAGACTCACCAGTCAGACAGAGAGACAGACTCACCAGTCAGACAGAGAGACAGACTCCCCACCAGTCAGACAGAGAGACAGACTCCCCACCAGTCAGACAGAGAGACAGACTCCCCACCAGTCAGACAGAGAGACAGACTCCCCACCAGTCAGACAGAGAGACAGACTCCCCACCAGTCAGACAGAGAGACAGACTCACCGGCCAGACAGAGAGACAGACTCACCGGCCAGACAGAGAGACAGACTCACCGGTCAGACAGAGAGACAGACTCACCAGTCAGACAGAGAGACAGACTCCTCACCAGTCAGACAGAGAGACAGACTCACCGGTCAGACAGAGACAGACTCACCGGCCAGACAGAGAGACAGACTCACCAGTCAGACAGAGAGACAGACTCACCAGTCAGACAGAGAGACAGACTCCCCACCAGTCAGACAGAGAGACAGACTCCCCACCAGTCAGACAGAGAGACAGACTCCTCACCAGTCAGACAGAGAGACAGACTCCCCACCAGTCAGACAGAGAGACAGACTCACCAGCCAGACAGAGAGACAGACTCACCAGTCAGACAGAGAGACAGACTCACCAGTCAGACAGAGAGACAGACTCACCAGTCAGACAGAGAGACAGACTCACCAGTCAGACAGAGAGACAGACTCACCAGTCAGACAGACTCCCCACCAGTCAGACAGAGAGACAGACTCACCAGTCAGACAGAGAGACAGACTCACCAGTCAGACAGAGAGACAGACTCACCAGTCAGACAGAGAGACAGACTCACCAGTCAGACAGAGAGACAGACTCACCAGTCAGACAGAGAGACAGACTCACCGGCCAGACAGAGAGACAGACTCACCAGCCAGACAGAGAGACAGACTCCCCACCAGCCAGACAGAGAGACAGACTCACCGGTCTAGCAGTGTTTTCTGTAGCGTCCGACACGCCACCAGAGTTCCGCCCAAGAACATGTGACACACCATGACGTCACGGCAACACTCCATGAAGGTAACCACGGCAGCGGGGTGGAAGGTTCCGTTCCGCGAGATGAGACAGAGGCGGCGGAGACGAGAACAGCATGACAACGCCTCCCAGAATGCACCGTTACACACCAGGTAGGGCTGCTCCAACCTACCCACACACACATTATATACAGTACCAGTCAAAAGTTTGGACACACCTACTCATTCCAGGGTTTTTATTTATTTTTACTATTTTATACATTGTAGAATAATAGTGAAGACATCAACACTATGAAATAACACATATGGAATCATGTAGTAACCAAAAAAGTGTTAAACAAATCAACAGCGGAGTCAATCACCACCTTCCGGAGACACCTGAAACCCCACCTCTTTAAGGAATACCTAGGATAGGATAAAGTAATCCTTCTCACCCCCCCTCCCCCTTAAAAGACCTAGATGCACTATTGTAAAGTGGCTGCTCCACTGGATGTCATAAGGTGAAAGCACCAATTTGTAAGTCGCTCTGGATAAGAGCGTCTGCTAAATGACTTAAATGTAAATGTAAATAATGTATAATAATGTATAATATATAATGTATTAGTATATAATGTATTAGTATATAATGTAAATATAATGTATTAGTATATAATGTAAATATAATGTATAATATATAATGTAAATATAATGTATAATATATATAATATATAATGTAAATATAATATATATAATATATAATGTAAATATAATGTATAATATATATAATATATAATGTAAATATAATGTATAATATATATAATATATAATGTAATGTATAATGTATAATATATAATGTATTAGTATATAATGTAAATATAATGTATTAGTATATAATGTAAATATAATGTATAATATATAATGTATTAGTATATAATGTAAATATAATGTATTAGTATATAATGTATAATATATAATGTTAATATAATGTATAATATATATAATATATAATGTAAATATAATGTATAATATATAATGTAAATATAATGTATAATATATATAATATATAATGTAAATATAATGTATAATATATATAATATATAATGTATTAGTATATAATGTAAATATAATGTATTAGTATATAATGTAAATATAATGTATAATATATATAATATATAATGTAAATATAATGTATAATATATATAATATATAATGTAAATATAATGTATTAGTATATAATGTATTAGTATATAATGGTGCAGTTCCTCAGTGTGTATGTAGTCTCACCGTAGCTGGGTGCAGTTCCTCAGTGTGTATGTAGTCTCACCGTAGCTGGGTGCAGTTCCTCAGTGTGTGTATGTAGTCTCACCGTAGCTGGGTGCAGTTCCTCAGTGTGTATGTAGTCTCACCGTAGCTGGGTGCAGTTCCTCAGTGTGTGTATGTAGTCTCACCGTAGCTGGGTGCAGTTCCTCAGTGTGTGTATGTAGTCTCACCGTAGCTGTGTGAGCTGGGTGCAGTTCCTCAGTGTGTGTATGTAGTCTCACCGTAGCTGGGTAAGCTGGGTGCAGTTTCCTCAGTGTGTATGTAGTCTCACCGTAGCTGTGTGCAGTTCTCAGTGTGTGTATGTAGTCTCACCGTAGCTGGGTGCAGTTCCTCAGTGTGTATGTAGTCTCACCGTAGCTGTGTGAGCTGGGTGCAGTTCCTCAGTGTGTGTATATAGTCTCACCGTAGCTGTGTGAGCTGGGTGCAGTTCCTCAGTGTGTATGTAGTCTCACCGTAGCTGTGTGAGCTGGGTGCAGTTCCTCAGTGTGTATGTAGTCTCACCGTAGCTGTGTGAGCTGGGTGCAGTTCCTCAGTGTGTATGTAGTCTCACTGTGTAGCTGGGTGCAGTTCCTCAGTGTGTATGTAGTCTGAGCTGGGTGCAGTTCCTCAGTGTGTGTATGTAGTCTCACCGTAGCTGGGTGCAGTTCCTCAGTGTGTATGTAGTCTCACCGTAGCTGGAGCTGGGTGCAGTTCCTCAGTGTGTGTATGTAGTCTCACCGTAGCTGTGAGCTGGGTGCAGTTCCTCAGTGTGTATGTAGTCTCACCGTAGCTGTGAGCTGGGTGCAGTTCCTCAGTGTGTATGTAGTCTCACCTGTAGCTGGGTGCACTCAGTGTGTATGTAGTCTCACCGTAGCTGGGTGCAGTTCCTCAGTATGTAGTCTCTCACCGTAGCTGGGTGCAGTTCCTCAGTGTGTGTATGTAGTCTCACCGTAGCTGTGCAGAGCTGGGTGCAGTCTCCTCAGTGTGTATGTAGTCTCACCGTAGCTGTGTGAGCTGGGTGCAGTTCCTCAGTGTGTATGTAGTCTCACGTAGCTGGGTGCAGCTCAGTGTGTATATAGCTGGGTGCAGTTCCTCAGTGTGTGTATGTAGTCTCACCGTAGCTGTGTGAGCTGGGTGCAGTTCCTCAGTGTGTATGTAGTCTCACCGTAGCTGTGTGAGCTGGGTGCAGTTCCTCAGTGTGTGTATGTAGTCTCACCGTAGCTGTGTGAGCTGGGTGCAGTTCCTCAGTGTGTGTATGTAGTCTCACCGTAGCTGGGTAAGCTGGGTGCAGTTCCTCAGTGTGTATGTAGTCTGTGCTGTGTGCAGCTCAGTGTGTATAGGGTGCAGTTCCTCAGTGTGTATGTAGTCTCACCGTAGCTGTGTGAGCTGGGTGCAGTTCCTCAGTGTGTATATAGTCTCACCGTAGCTGTGTGAGCTGGGTGCAATTCCTCAGTGTGTATGTAGTCTCACCGTAGCTTATGTGAGCTGGGTGCAGTTCCTCAGTGTGTATGTAGTCTCACCGTAGCTGGGTGCAGTTCCTCAGTGTGTATGTAGTCTCACCGTAGCTGTGTGCAGTTCCTCAGTGTGTGTATGTAGTCTCACCGTGAGCTGGGTGCAGTTCCTCAGTGTGTATGTAGTCTCACCGTAGCTGTGTGAGCTGGGTGCAGTTCCTCAGTGTGTGTATGTAGTCTCACCGTAGCTGGGTGAGCTGGGTGCAGTTCCTCAGTGTGTATGTAGTCTCACCGTAGCTGCTGTGAGCTGGGTGCAGTTCCTCAGTGTGTATGTAGTCTCACCGTAGCTGGGTGCAGTTCCTCAGTGTGTATGTAGTCTGTATGGGTAGTTCTCAGTGTGTGTATGTAGTCTCAGAGCTGGGTGCAGAACTCAGTGTGTGTCATGTAGTCTCACCCCGTAGCTGTGTGAGCTGGTGCAGTTCCTCAGTGTGTATATAGTCTCACCGTAGCTGTGGGAAGCTGGGTGCAGTTCCTCAGTGTGTATGTAGTCTCACCGTAGCTGTGTGAGCTGGGTGCAGTTCCTCAGTGTGTGTATGTAGTCTCACCGAAGCTACCATTATATAGAACTACCCTCAGTGTGTATGTAGTCTCAGTGTGTGTGTGCAGAACTCCTCATGTGTGTAGTCTCATCGTAGCTGGGTGCAGTTCCTCAGTGTGTATGTAGTCTCACCGTAGCTGTGTGAGCTGGGTGCAGTTCCTCAGTGTGTGTATGTAGTCTCACCGTAGCTGTGTGAGCTGGGTGCAGTTCCTCAGTGTGTATGTAGTCTCACCGTAGCTGTGTGAGCTGGGTGCAGTTCCTCAGTGTGTATGTAGTCTCACCGTAGCTGGGTGCAGTTCCTCAGTGTGTATGTAGTCTCACCAGCTGGGTGCAGTTCTCAGTGTGTATGTAGTCTCACCGTAGCTGGGTGCAGTTCCTCAGTGTGTATGTAGTCTCACCGTGAGCTGTGTGAGCTGGGTGCAGTTCCTCAGTGTGTATATAGTCTCACCGTAGCTGTGTGAGCTGGGTGCAGTTCCTCAGTGTGTATGTAGTCTCACCGTAGCTCAGTGTGTATATAGTCTCACCGTAGCTGGGTGCAGTTCCTCAGTGTGTATGTAGTCTCACCGTAGCTGTGTGAGCTGGGTGCAGTTCCTCAGTGTGTGTATGTAGTCTCACCGTAGCTGTGTGAGCTGGGTGCAGTTCCTCAGTGTGTGTATGTAGTCTCACCGTAGCTGTGTGAGCTGGGTGCAGTTCCTCAGTGTGTGTATGTAGTCTCACCGTAGCTGGGTGCAGTTCCTCAGTGTGTGTATGTAGTCTCACCGTAGCTGGGTGAGCTCAGTGTGTATGCAGTTCCTCAGCTGTGTATGTAGTCTCACCGTAGCTGTGTGAGCTGGGTGCAGTTCCTCAGTGTGTATGTAGTCTCACCGTAGCTGTGTGAGCTGGGTGCAGTTCCTCAGTGTGTATGTAGTCTCACCGTAGCTGTGTGAGCTGGGTGCAGTTCCTCAGTGTGTATGTAGTCTCACCAGATCTAGCTGGGTGCAGTTCCTCAGTGTGTATGTAGTCTCACCGTAGCTGGGTGCAGTTCCTCAGTGTGTATGTAGTCTCACCTGTGTAGCTGGGTGCAGTTCCTCAGTGTGTGTATGTAGTCTCACCGTAGCTGTGTGAGCTGGGTGCAGTTCCTCAGTGTGTGTATGTAGTCTCACCGTAGCTGGGTGAGCTGGGTGCAGTTCCTCAGTGTGTATGTAGTCTCACCGTAGCTGTGTGAGCTGGGTGCAGTTCCTCAGTGTGTATGTAGTCTCACCGTAGCTGGGTGCAGTTCCTCAGTGTGTATGTAGTCTCACCGTAGCTGGGTGCAGTTCCTCAGTGTGTGTAGTCTCACCGTAGCTGGGTGCAGTTCCTCAGTGTGTATGTAGTCTCACCGTAGCTGTGTGAGCTGGGTGCAGTTCCTCAGTGTGTGTATGTAGTCTCACGTAGCTGGGTGAGCTGGGTGCAGTTCCTCAGTGTGTATGTAGTCTCACCGTAGCTGTGTGAGCTGGGTGCAGTTCCTCAGTGTGTATGTAGTCTCACCATTGGGTGAGCTGGGTGCAGTTCCTCAGTGTGTATGTAGTCTCACCGTAGCTGTGTGAGCTGGGTGCAGTTCCTCAGTGTGTATGTAGTCTTCTGGGTGCAGTTCAGTGTGTATGTAGTCTCACCGTAGCTGTGTGAGCTGGGTGCAGTCTCACCCTGCAGTTCCAGTGTGTATGTAGTCTCACCGTAGCTGTGTGAGCTGGGTGCAGTTCCTCAGTGTGTGTAGTCTCACCGTAGCTGTGTGAGCTGGGTGCAGTTAGAACTCAGTTGGTATGTAGTCTCACCGTAGCTGTGTAGCTGTAGTCCTCACCGTAGCTGGGTGCAGTTCCTCAGTGTGTATGTAGTCTCACCGTAGCTGGGTGCAGTTCCTCAGTGTGTGTATGTAGTCTCACCGTAGCTGTGTGAGCTGGGTGCAGTTCCTCAGTGTGTCCAGCAGGGTGGCGCTATAGTTCCAGGTCTTTAAGGACCCCAGGTTGGCCAGAGATAATGCCCGTAGGTCCCGGCAGTGCTCAGCCACCTGTACCAGCCCAGTCCCCTTCAGGACCCCGGCAGCCCCGCCAGCGTCAGCCTCCGCAGCCCCCCGGAACCCCCGGAGCCGCGACGTGCGCGTCCCCCACCCAGCGAGCGTTCGTACACGCCCTCTGATCCACACACACCCTGGCACAGGGCTCGAGACGCGGCAGGGCGGAGATGAAGCCCGGTCCTGTTATCTCCAGAACCTCCAGACAGGGGCAGCCGGCCAACAGGGTACCCAGCCCAGAGGTGCCCTCCTGGGAGAGAGTCCCCGGAGCCCGGCCTGTAGGTCTGGAGCCCCTCTGGACGGCTTCCTCAGTCCCAGCAGCAGAGAGGAAGGGGAAGGGGACGGGGACGGGTGTGAGGGTGTGAACCGTCCGACAGGGAGCACGCTGGCAGCGCCAGAGACCGGAGGTGTGCGAGTTTGGACAGGCTGGTACACAGGTGTGTGTCGGCCTCCAGCCCAGGTGTGTGCGCGTTGTCATGGTGATAGTGCGTGTGTAACAGGTTGAGGTGTGACAGATTGGGACAGCAAATAACCAGCCGGCTCATCGCCTCGGCAACAAGCTCCTCCTCTCCCCGCGCTCTACTGCACTCTGGATAATTGGAGGTGTGGCCTATACCACTAAGATTCAGGCTGACCAATCGCGTCGAGTCTCTCACTCCAGTGCCAGTCAGCGATTGGATGACAGTTTGTCGTAACGTGGGGCAACGGGAGAAGTTCAGGTGCTTGGGAGCGTTGCTAAGAAGGACCCGTCCTAGTGACGTGGCGTCCAACCAGGAGCGAGGCAACTGCAGGGCTTCCAGGTCGCCATGCTGAACGAGGCTATGGGCCAATGAGGACGCAGCAGGCCAGTGGGCGGGGTTCGGACCAGGAACTGAAACCAGGAAGGAACGGAGACGCTCCGGAACACGAACACTGAACACAGCGAGGTAGAGGAGGAGTAGAGTCTGGTTCACCTACACACACACACACACACACACACACACATTATAAACACACACACACACACATTATAAACACACACACACACACACACACACATTATAAAACACACACACATTATAAACACACACACACATATAAACAACAACACATTATAAACACACACACACACACACACATTATAAACACACACACACACATTATAAACACACACACACATTATAAACACACACACACACACATTATAAACACACACACATTATAAAAAACACACACACACACACACATTATAAACACACACACATTATAAACACACACACATTATAAACACACACACATTATAAACACACACACATTATTATAAACACACACACACACATTATAAACACACACACACACACATTATAAACACACACACACACACATTATAAACACACACACACTATAAACACACACACACACATTATAAACACACACACACACACACACATTATAAAACACACACACACACATTATAAACACACACACACACACACATTATAAACACACACACACACACATTATAAACACACACACACACATTATAAAACACACACACACACACATTATACACACACACACACACATTATAAACACACACACACATTATAAACACACACACATTATAAACACACACACACATTATAAACACACACACATTATAAACACACACACACATTATAACACACACATTATAAACACACACACACATTATAAAACACACACACACACATTATAAACACACACACACATTATAAAACACACACACATTATAAAACACACACATTATAAACACACACACACACACACACACATTATAAAAACACACACACACATTATAAACACACACACACACATTATAAACACACACACACATTATAAACACACACACACACATTATAAACACACACACACATTATAAACACACACACACACACATTATAAACACACACACACACATTATAAACACACACACACATTATAAACACAACACACACATTATAAACACACACACACATTATAAAACACACACACATTATAAACACATTACACACATTATAAACACACACACATTATAAACACACACACACACATTATAAACACACACACATTATAAAACACACACACATTATAAACACACACACACACATTATAACACACACACACACATTATAAACACACACACATTATAAAAACACACACACACATTATAAAACACACACACACACATTATAAACACACACACACATTATAAACAAACACACACACACATTATAAAAACACATAAATAAACACACACATTATAAACACACATTACACATTAAACACACACACATTATAAACACACACACACACATTATAAACACACACACACATTATAAACACACACACACATTATAAACACACACACACACATTATAAAACACACACATTATAAACACACACACACACATTATAAAAACACACACATTATAAACACACACACATTATAAAACACACACACACATTATACAACTATAAACACACACACACATTATAAACACACACACACATTATAAACACACACATTATAAACACACACACACATTATAAAAACACACACACATTATAAAACACACACACACATTATAAACACACACACACACATTATAAACACACACACATTATAAACACACACACTATAAAACACACACATTATAAACACACACACATTATAAAAAACACACACATTATAAACACACACACATTATAAACACACACACATTATAAACATTATAACACACACATTATAAACACACACACACATTATAAACACACACACATTATAAACACACACATTATAAACACACACACACATTATAACACACACACACATTATAAACACACACACATTATACAACACACACATTATACACACACACACATTATAAACACACATTATAACACACACATTATAAACACACACACATTATAAACACACACACATTATAAACACACACACACACACATTATAAACACACACACACATTATAAACACACACACACATTATAAACACACACACATTATAAACACACACACATTATAAACACACACACACATTATAAACACACACACATTATAAACACACACACATTATAAACACACACACACATTATAAAACACACACACATTATAAACACACACACATTATAAACACACACACACACATTATAAACACACACACATTATAAACACACACACATTATAAACACACACACACACATTATAAACACACACACACACATTATAAACACACACACACATTATAAACACACACACACATTATAAACACACACACATTATAAACACACACACACATTATAAACACAACACACACACATTATAAACACACACACACATTATAAACACACACACACACATTATAAACACACACACATTATAAAACACACACACATTATAAACACACACACACACACACACACATTATAAACACACACACACATTATCATATAAACAAACACATTATAAACACACACATTATAAACACACACACACATTATAAACACACACACATTATACAAACACACACACACATTATAAAACACACACACATTATAAACACACACACATTATAAACACACACACATTATAAACACACACACACATTATAAACACACACACACATTATAAACACACACACATTATAAAACACACACACATTATAAACACACACACATTATAAACACACACACACATTATAAAACACACACACATTATAAACACATATATAAAAACACACACACATTATAAACACACACACACATTATAAACACACACACATTATAAAACACACACACACATTATAAACACACACACACACATTATAAACACACACACACATTATAAACACACACACATTATAACACACACACACACATTATAAAACACACACACATTATAAACACATTATAAACACACACATTATAAAACACACACACACACATTATAAAACACACACACACATTATAAACACACACACATTATAAAACACACACACACACATTATAAACACACACATTATAAACACACACACACATTATACACACACATTATAAAACACACACACATTATAAACACACACACATTATAAACACACACACATTATAAACACACACACAACACACATTATAAACACACACACACATTAAACACACACACACATATAAAAACACACACACATTATAAAACACACACATTATAAACACACACACATTATAAACACACACACACATTATAAACACACACACATTATAAAACACACACACATTATAAACACACACATTATAAAACACACACATTATAAACACACACACATTATAAAAACACACACATTATAAACAACACACACATTATAAACACACACACACATTATAAACACACACACATTATAAACACACACACACATTATAAACACACACACATTATAAAAACACACACATTATAACACACACACATTATAAACACACACACATTATAAACACACACACACATTATAAAACAAACATTATAAACACACACATTATAAACACACACACACATTATAAAACACACACACATTATAAACACACACACACATTATAAACACACACACATTATAAACACACACATTATAAAAACACACACACATTATAAACACACACACATTATAAAAACACACACATTATAAACACACACACACACATTATAACACACACACACACACATTATAAACACACACACACATTATAAAAACACACACATTATAAACACACACACACATTATAAACACAACACACACACATTATAAAACACACACACACATTATAAACACACACACATTATAAACACACACACACATTATAAACACACACACATTATAAACACACACACACATTATAAACACACACATTATAAACACACACATTATAAACACACATTATAAACACACACATTACACATTAAAACACACACACATTATAAACACACACATTATAAACACACACACATTATAAACACACACATTATACACACACAACACACACACACACATTATAAAACACACACACACATTATAACACACACACATTATAAACACACACACATTATAAACACACACACATTATAAAAACACACACACACATTATAAACACACAACACACATTATAAACACACACACATTATAAACACACACACAACACACACACACACATTATAAACACACACACATTATAAACACACACACACACATTATAACACACACACACATTATAAAAACACACACACACATTATAAAAACACACACACACATTATAAAACACACACACACATTATAAAACACACACACACATTATAAACAACACACACACACACACATTATACACACACACATTATAAACACACACACATTATAAAACACACACACATTATAAACACACACACATTATAAACACACACATTATAACACACACACATTATAAAACACACACACACATTATAAACAACACACACACACATTATAAACACACACATTATAAAACACACACATTATAAACACACACACATTATAAAACACACACACATTATAAAACACACACACATTATAAAAACACACACACATTATAAAACACACACACATTATAAACACACACACATTATAAACAACACACACACACATTATAAACACACACATTATAAACACACACACACATTATAAACACACACACATTATAAACACACACACATTATAACACACACATTATAAAACACACACATTATAAACACACACATTATAAACACACACACACATTATAAACACACACACATTATAAACAACACACACATTATAAACACACACACATTATAAAACACACACACACACATTATAAAACACACACACACATTATAAAAACACACACACATTATAAACACACACACATTATAAAACACACACACACATTATAAACACACACACATTATAAACACACACACACATTATAAAACACACACATTATAAACACACACACACATTATAAAAAACACATTATAAACACACACATTATAAACACACACATTATAAAAACACACACACATTATTATAAAAACACACACATTATAACACACACACATTATAAACACACACACACATTATAAACACACACATATATAAACACACACACATTATAAACACACACACACATTATAAACACACACACACATTATAAACACACACACATTATAAACACACACACACACATTATAAACACACACACACATTATAAACACACACACATTATAAACACACACATTATAAACACACACACACATTATAAACACACACACACATTATAAACACACACACACACATTATAAACACACACACACATTATAAACACACACACATTATAACACACACACATTATAAACACACACACATTATAAACACACACACACACATTATAAACACACACACACATTATAAAAACACACACACATTATAAAACACACACACATTATAAACACACACACACATTATATTAAACACACACACACATTATAAAACACACACACACATTATAAACACACACACATTATAAACACACACACATTATAAACACACACACACATTATAAAACACACATTATAAACACACACATTATAAAACACACACACATTATATAAACACACACACACATTATAAACACACACACACATTATAAACACACACACATTATAAACACACACACATTATAAAACACACACACATTATAAACACACACACATTATAAACACATTATACACACACACATTATAAAACACACACATTATAAACACACACACATTATAAACACACACATTATAAACACACACACACATTAAAACACACACACATTATAAACACACACACACATTATAAACACACACATTATAAACACACACACATTATAAACACACACACACACACATTATAAACACACACACACATTATAAACACACACACACATTATAAACACACACACATTATAAACACACACATTATAAACACACACATTATAAACACACACACACATTATAAACACACACACACATTATAAAACACACACACATTATAAACACACACACACATTTATAAACACACACACATTATAAAACACACACACACACATTATAAACACACACACACATTATAAACACACACACATTATAAACACACATTATAAACACACACACACATTATAAACACACACACACACACATTATAAACACACACACACATTATAAACACACACACACACATTATAAACACACACACATTATAAACACACACACACACACATTATAAACACACACACACATTATAAAACACACACACATTATAAACACACACATTATAAACACACACACACATTATAAACACACACACACATTATAAACACACACACACATTATAACACACACACACATTATAAACACACACACACACTATTATAAACACACACACACATTATAAACACACACACATTATAAACACACACACATTATAAAACACACACACATTATAAAACACACACACATTATAAACACACACACATTATAAACACACACACACATTATAAACACACACACACATTATAAACAACACACACACACACATTATAAAACACACACACATTATAAAACACACACACATTATACAACATTATAAACACACACACACATTATAAAACACACACACATTATAAACACACACACACACATTATAAAACACACACACACATTATAAAAACACACACACACATTATAAAACACACACACATTATAAACACACACACACATTATAAACACACACACACATTATAAACACACACACACACATTATAAACACACACACACATTATAAACACACACACATTATAAACACACACACATTATAAACACACACACATTATAAACACACACACATTATAAACACACACACACATTATAAACACACACACACATTATAAACACACACACATTATAAACACACACACACACATTATAAACACACACACACATTATAAAACACACACACATTATAAACACACACATTATAAACAAACACACACACATTATAAACACACACATTATAAACACACACACACATTATAAACACACACACATTATAAAAACACACATTATAAACACACACATTATAAACACACACACACACATTATAAACACACACACACACATTATAAACACACACATTATAAACACACACATTATAAACACACACACATTATAAACACACACACATTATAAACACACACACATTATAAACACACACACACATTATAAAACACACACACACATTATAAACACACACACACATTATAAAACACACACATTTAATACACACACATTATAAACACACACACACATTATAACACACACACACATTATAAACACACACACATTATAAACACACACACACATTATAAACACACACATTATAAACACACACATTATAAACACACACACACATTATAAACACACACATTATAACACACACACATTATAAACACACACACACATTATAAACACACACATTATAAACACACACACACATTATAAACACACACACATTATAAACACACACATTATAAACACACACACATTATAAAACACACACACATTATAAACACACACACATTATAAACACACACATTATAAACACACACACACATTATAAACACACACATTATAAACACACACACATTATAAACACACACATTATAAACACACACACACATTATAAACACACACACACATTATAAACACACACACACATTATAAACACACACACATTATAAAACACACACACACATTATAAACACACACACACATTATAAACACACACACATTATAAACACACACACACATTATAAACACACACACACATTATAAACACACACACACATTATAAACACACACACATTATAAACACACACACACATTATAAACACACACACACATTATAAAACACACACACACACATTATAAACACACACACACATTATAAACACACACACATTATAAACACACACACACATTATAAACACACACACACACATTATAAACACACACACACATTATAAACACACACATTATAAACACACACACACATTATAAACACACACACACACATTATAAACACACACACACATTATAAACACACACACATTATAAACACACACATTATAAAACACACACACATTATAAACACACACACATTATAAACACACACACATTATAAACACACACACACATTATAAAAACACACACACATTATAAACAAACACACACACATTATAAAACACACACACATTATAAACACACACACATTATAAACACACACACATTATAAAACACACACATTATAAACACACACATTATAAACACACACACACATTATAAAACACACACATTATAAACACACACACACATTATAAACACACACACACATTATAAACACACACACACATATATAAACACACACACACATTATAAACACACACACATTATAAACACACACACATTATAAACACACACACACATTATAAAACACACACACATTATAAAACACACACACATTATAAACACACACACACATTATAAACACACACATTATAAAAACACACACATTATAAACACACACACACATTATAAACAAACACACACACATTATAAACACACACACACATTATAAACACAACACATTATAAACACACACATTATAAACACACACACACATTATAAACACAACACACACACACACACATTATAAACAAACACACATTATAAACACACACATTATAAACACACACACACACATTATAAACACACACACATTATAAACACACACACACATTATAAAACACACACACACATTATAAACACACACACATTATAAACACACACACATTATAAAACACACACACATTATAAACACACACACACATTATAAACACACACACATTATAAACACACACACACATTATAAACACACACACACATTATAAACAACACACACACATTATAAAACACACACACACATTATAAAAACACACACATTATAAACACACACACATTATACACACACACATTATAAACACACACACACATTATAAAACACACACACACATTATAAAACACACACACATTATAAACACACACACACATATAACACACACACATTATAAACACACACACACATTATAAACACACACACACATTATAAACACACACACATTATAAACACACACCCACATTATAAAACACACACACATTATAAACACACACACATTACACACACACACACACACATTATAAACACACACACACACATTATAAACACACACACACATTATAAACACACACACATTATAAACACACACACATTATAAACACACACACATTATAAACACACACACATTATAAACACACACACATTATAAACACACACACACACACATTATAAACACACACACACATTATAAACACACACACACATTATAAACACACACACACATTATAAACACACACACATTATAAACACACACACATTATAAACACACACACATTATAAACACACACATTATAAACAAACACACACACACACATTATAAACACACACACACACATTATAAACACACACACATTATAAAAAACACACACACATTATAAAACACACACACACATTATAAACACACACACATTATAAACACACACACATTATAAACACACACACACATTATAAACACACACACATTATAAACACACACACATTATAAACACACACACACATTATAAACACACACACACACACATTATAAACACACACATTATAAACACACACACACATTATAAACACACACACATTATAAACACACACACATTATAAAACACACACACACATTATAAACACACATTATAACACACACACATTATAAACACACACACACATTATAAACACACACACATTATAAAAACACACACATTATAAACACACACACACATTATAAACACACACATTATAAACACACACACACATTATAAACACACACACACATTATAAAACACACACACATTATAAACACACACACACATTATAAACACACACACACATTATAAAACACACACACATTATAAACACACACACACACATTACACACACACACACATTATAAACACACACACATTATAAAACACACACACATTATAAACACACACACATTATAAACACACACACACATTATAAACACACACATTATAAACACACACACATTATAAACACACACACACATTATAAACACACACACATTATAAACACACACACACATTATAAACACACACACATTATAAACACACACATTATAAACACACACACACATTATAAACACACACACACATTATAAAACACACACATTATAAACACACACACATTATAAACACACACACACATTATAAACACACACACACACACATTATAAAACACACACACATTATAAACACACACACACATTATAAACACACACACACATAAACACACACACACACATTATAAACACACACACACATTATAAAACACACACACATTATAAACACACACACATTATAAACACACACACATATAAACAACACACACACACATTATAAAAACACACACACATTATAAAACACACACACATTATAAACACACACACACATTATAAAACACACACACACATTATAAACACACATTATAAACACACACACATTATAAACACACACATTATAAACACACACATTATAAAAACACACACACACATTATAAACAACACACACATTATAAACACACACACATTATAAACACACACACATTATAAACACACACACATTATAAAACACACACACATTATAAAAACACACACACATTAAAAACACACACACACATTATAAACACACACACACATTATAAAACACACACACATTATAAACACACACACATTATAAACACACACACACATTATAAACACACACACACATTATAAACACACACACATTATAAACACACACACACACATTATACACACACACATTATAAACACACACATTATAAACACACACACACATTATAAACACACACATTATAAAAACACACACACATTATAAACACACACACACATTATAAACACACACACATTATAAACACACACACATTATAAACAACAACACACACACATTATAAAACACACACACATTATAAACACACACACACATTATAAAAACACACACACATTATAACACACACACATTATAAACACACACACACACATTATAAACACACACACACATTATAAACACACACACACATTATAAACACACATTATAAACACACACATTATAAAACACACACACATTATAAACACACACATTATAAACACACACACACATTATAAAACACACACACATTATAAAACACACACATTATAAACACACACACATTATAAACACACACACACATTATAAACACACACACACATTATAAACACACACACATTATAAACAACACACACACATTATAAACACACACACATTATAAACACACACACACATTATAAACACACACACACATTATAAACACACACACACATTATAAACACACACACATTATAAACACACACATTATACACAAAACACACACACATTATAAACACACACACATTATAAACACACACACATTATAAACACACACACATTATAAAACACACACACACATTATAAAACATTATAAACACACACACATTATAAACAAACACACACACATTATAAAACACACACACATTATAAACACACACACATTATAAACACACACACATTATAAACACACACACACACATTATAAACACACACACATTATAAACACACACACACACATTATAAACACACACACATTATAAACACACACACACATTATAAACACACACACATTATAAAACACACACACACACATTATAAACACACACACACACATTATAAACACACACACACATTATAAACACACACACATTATAAAACACACACACATTATAAACACACACACATTATAAAACATTATAAACACACACACATTATAAACACACACACACATTATAAAACACACACACATTATAAACACACACACATTATAACACACACACACATTATAAACACACACACATTATAAACACACACACATTATAAAACACACACACATTATAAACACACACACACATTATAAACACACACACATTATACACACACACACATTATAAAAAACACACACACACATTATAAACACACACACACATTATAAACACACACACACATTATAAAAAAACACACACATTATAAACACACACACATTATAAAACACACACACACATTATAAACACACACACACATTATAATACACACACACATTATAAACACACACACACATTATAAACACACACACATTATAAACACACACACATTATAAAACACACACACACATTATAAAAAAACACACACATTATAAACACACACACACACATTATAAACACACACACATTATAAACACACACACATTATAAACACACACACACACATTATAAACACACACACATTATAAACACACACATTATAAACACACACACACATTATACACACACACACATTATAAACAACACACACACATTATAAACACACACACACATTATAAACAAACACATTATAAAACACACACACACATTATAAACACACACACATTATAAACACACACATTATAAAAACACACACACACATTATAAACACACACACATTATACACACACACATTATAAACACACACACATTATAAAACACACACATTATAAACACACACATTATAAAACACACACACACATTATAAACACACACACACATTATACACACACACATTATAAACACACACACACATTATAAACACACACATTATAAACACACACACATTATAAACACACACACATTATAAAAAACACACACATTATAAACACACACACATTATAAACACACACACATTATAACACACACACACATTATAAACACACACACACACACATTATAAACACACACACATTATAAACACACACATTATAAAACACACACACATTATAAAACACACACACATTATAAACACACACACATTATAAACACACACATTATAAACACACACACATTATAAACACACACATTATAAACACACACATTATAAACACACACACATTATAAAAACACACACACACATTATAAAACACACACACATTATAAACACACACACATTATAAACACACACACATTATAAACACACACACACATTATACACACACACATTATAAACACACACACACATTATAAAACACACACACATTATAAAAACACACACACATTATAAACAAACACACACACACATTATAAACACACACATTATAAACACACACACATTATAAACACACACACACATTATAACACACACATTATAAACACACACACATTATAAACACACACACATTATAAACACACACATTATAAACACAAACACACACACACATTATAAACACACACACACATTATAAACACACACATTATAAACACACACGCATTATAAACACACACACACACACACATTATAAAACACACACACATTATAAAACACACACACACATTATAAACACACACACACATTATAAACACACATTATAAACACACACACACATTATAAACACACACACACACACATTATAAACACACACACACATTATAAACACACACACATTATAAACACACACATTATAACACACACACATTATAAAAACACACACATTATAAAAACACACACACACATTATAAACACACACATTATAAACACACATTATAACACATTATAAACACACACATTATACACACACACATTATAAACACACACACATTATAACACACATATATACACACACATTATAAACACACACATTATAAAAACACACACATTATAAAACACACACACATTATAAACACACACACACATTATAAACACACACACATTATAAAACACACACACACATTATAAACACACACACACATTATAAACACACACACATTATAAAACACACACACATTATAAACCACACATTATAAACACACATTATAACACACACACACATTATAAACACACACACATTATAAACACACACACATTATAAACACACACACACATTATAAACACACATTATAAACACACACATTATAAAAACACACACACACATTATAAACACACACACACATTATAAACACACACATTATAAACACACACACACACATTATAAACACACACACATTATAAACACACACACACATTATAAACACACACACACATTATAAACACACACACATTATAACACACACACATTATAAACACACACACACACACATTATAAACACACACACACATTATAAACACACACACATTATAAACACACACACATTATAAACACACACACATTATAAACACACACACACATTATAAACACACACACACATTATAAACACACACACACATTATAAAACACACACACATTATAAACACACACACACATTATAAACACACACACACATTATAAACACACACACACACATTATAAACACACACATTATAAACACACACACACATTATAAACACACACACACATTATAAACACACACACATTATAAACACACACACACATTATAAACACACACACATTATAAACACACACACACATTATAACACACACACACACATTATACAACACACACACACATTATAAACACACACACACATTATAAACACACACACATTATAAACACACACACACATTATAAAACACACACATTATAAACACACACACATTATAAAAACACACACATTATACACACACATTATTATAAACACACACATTATAAAACACACACATTATAAACACACACACATTATAAACACACACACATTATAAACACACACACATTATATACACACACACACACATTATAAAACACACACATTATAAACACACACATTACACACACACACATTATAAACACACATAAACACATATATAAACACACATTATAAAAACACATTATAAACACACACATTATAAACACACACACACATTATAAACACACACACACATTATAAACACACACACATATAAAACACACATTATAAACACACACACATTATAAACACACACACATATAAACACACACATTATAAACACACATTATAAACACACACACATTATAAACACACACACACATATAAACAACACACACATTATAAAACACACACATTATAAACACACACACATTATAAACACACACTATACACACATTACAACACACACACACACACACACACACATTATAAACACACACACATTATAAACACACACACACATTATAAACACACACACACATTATAAACACACACACACACACATTATAAACACACACTGGTACCCTCCCTACACACACACACACACACATTATAAACACTCTGACCTTACCTCTCCAGGTGCCAGACAGGCAGTAAACTCCTCCAGCTGTTGGTAGTGAGGAACACTGCTCTGACCCATCATCAACTGGCAACACATACTGGTACCCTCCCTACACACACACACACACACACACACACACACACACACACATTATAAACACACACACATTATAAACACACACACACACATTATAAACACACACATTATAAACACACACACACATTATAAACACACACACACACATTATAAACACACACACATTATAAACACACACACACACATTATAAACACACACACATTATAAACACACACACACACATTATAAACACACACACATTATAAACACACACACACACATTATAAACACACACACATTATAAACACACACACACATTATAAACACACACACATTATAAACACACACACACTATAAACACACACACACTATAAACACACACACACTATAAACACACACACACTATAAACACACACACATTATAAACACACACACATTATAAACACACACACACACATTATAAACACACACACACACATTATAAACACACACACATTATAAACACACACACACACATTATAAACACACACACATTATAAACACACACATTATAAACACACACACATTATAAACACACACACACATTATAAACACACACACATTATAAACACACACACACACATTATAAACACACACACACTATAAACACACACACACATTATAAACACACACACACTATAAACACACACACACACACTATAAACACACACACACTATAAACACACACACACTATAAACACACACACACTATAAACACACACACACACCCAGTCAAACCAGAGAGGTTTCAGTTGACCACCTGGTGACGTCAGGTATGTCCAGCTATAAACACACACATTATAAACACACACACACACTATAAACACACACACTATAAACACACACATTATAAACACACACACACACTATAAACACACACATTATAAACACACACACATTATAAACACACACACACACTATAAACACACACACTATAAACACACACATTATAAACACACACACACACTATAAACACACACATTATAAACACACACACACACTATAAACACACACATTATAAACACACACACACACATTATAAACACACACACACATTATAAACACACACACTATAAAACACACATTATAAACACACACACTATAAACACACACTATAAACACACACACACACACACTATAAACACACACACATTATAAACACACACACACACTATAAACACACACACACACACTATAAACACACACACACACACTATAACACACACACTATAAACACACACACACACTATAAACACACACACACTATAAACACACACACACACTATAAACACACACACACACTATAAAAACACAAACACTATAAACACACACACACATTATAAACACACACACACACACTATAAACACACACACATACACTATAAAACACACACACTATAAACACACACACATACACTATAAACACACACACACACACTATAAACACACACACACACACTATAAACACACACACATACACTATAAACACACACACTATAAACACACACACATACACTATAAACACACACACTATAAACACACACACATTATAAACACACACACACACACTATAAACACACACACACACTATAAGACAGTTGAAAGGTGCCACCTGGTGACGTCAGGTATGTCCAACTGCAGCTGCAGACTGAAGAGGCCGGAGCAGCAGGGAACGACCCCGTAACTGGGCGTCAGGACCGTCTGTCTCAGCTCCGACAGCCGAGACAGCGAATCACGGGCCTCCCCACTCAGCTGGGCGGAGTCTAAGCCAGGCGACCACGTCAAAAGCCAGAGATCGGAGGAGGGAGGGATGAGAGAGGCGGGACAGACGCAGGGAGGTGACGCGACAACCGGATAGGTCCAGACGCACCAGGGAGCGACAGCGAATCAGGCGGTCGACGGTAGAACCCGACAGCCAATAGCAGCCGCTAAGGCTGAGGGACTGCACGTGATTGGATAGATGCTTCAGCACCTGGCGAATAGCGCCGTCATCTGCCTGAAGAGGGAAGTCAGAGAATTAAGATAAAATAATTTGTTGCAGTGTGTGTGTGTGTGTGTGTATGAGCGTGTGTGTGTGTGTGTGTGTGTGTGTGTATGAGCGTGTGTGTGTGTGTATGTGTGTGTGTGTGTGTATGAGCGTGTGTATGTGTGTGTGTGTGTGTGTGTGTATGAGCGTGTGTGTATGTGTGTGTGTGTGTGTGTGTGTTCTTCAGACAGTGTGTGTGTGTGTGTATGAGCGTGTGTAAATGAGCGTGTGTATGTGTGTGTGTGTGTGTGTGTGTGTATGAGCGTGTGTATGTGTGTGTGTGTGTGTGTGTTCTTCAGACAGTGTGACCGTGGTCAGCAGTGTCTTGTCATAGCAGAGCGCGTGTGTGTGTGTGTGTGTGTGTGTTACCATGTATTCTTCAGACAGTGTGACCGTGGTCAGCAGTGTCTTGTCATAGCAGAGCGTGTGTAGCTTGCGGCAGGTCCGGGAAACGTTATTCACGAGGTCAGAGGTCGAGACATAGCGCAGGATACTTAACAAGATCTCATCGGAGAAGTCTGACATCCCGACAGTTGACACCACCCCTATCCCGTCCTCTACACACACAGCCTGGGGAAGAAGAAAGAAAAAAAAAGAAAGAGAGAGACAGAATGAGAGACAGAGACAGAGACAGAGAAAGAGAAAGAAAGAGAGAAAGAGAGAGAGAGAGAGACAGAATTACAGTTCTACCTAGTATTCACTGACAGACTTGATGAGCTGTTTTGACTGGTTCCCTCTAAATCACTGATAGGAGTTTCCCTCTAAATCACTGATAGGAGTTCCCCTCTAAATCACTGATAGGAGTTCCCCTCTAAATCACTGATAGGAGTTCCCCTCTACCCTCTGAGGACATGTAGAATTTAAATCACTGATAGGAGTTCCCTCTAAATCACTGATAGGAGTTCCCCTCTACCCTCTGAGGACATGTAGAATTTAAATCACTGATAGGAGTTCCCTCTAAATCACTGATAGGAGTTCCCTCTACCCTCTGAGGATATGTAGAACTGAAATCACTGAAGCAGGGCTCCCAGTGGCGCAGCGGTCGGCGCTGCATCTGTCGCCCCTGATTCGAATCCAGGCTGCATCACATCCGGCCGTGATTGGGAGTCCCACAGGGCGGCGACAACGTCTTCCGGGTTCGGCCGGTGTAGGCCGTGATTGGGAGTCCCACAGGGAGGCGACACAACGTCTTCCGGGTTCGGCCGGTGTAGGCCGTGATTGGAGTCCCATAGGCGACCACAACGTCTTCCGGGTTCGGCCGGTGTAGGCCGTGATTGGGAGTCCCATAGGGAGGCGACACAACGTCTTCCGGGTTCGGCCGGTGTAGGCCGTGATTGGGAGTCCCACAGGGCGGCGACACAACGTCTTCGGGTTCGGGCCGGTGTAGGCCGTGATTGGGAGTCCCACAGGCGGCGACACAACGTCTTCCGGGTTCGGGCAGGCTGTAGGCCGGTGATTGGGAGTCCCATAGGGGAGGCGACACAACGTCTTCCGGGTTCGGCCGGTGTAGGCCGTGATTGGGAGTCCCACAGGCGGCGACACAACGTCTTCCGGGTTCGGCCGGTGTAGGCCGTGATTGGGAGTCCCATAGGCGACACAACGTCTTCCGGGTTCGGCCGGTGTAGGCCGTGATTGGGAGTCCCACAGGGCGGCTACACAACGTCTTTCCGGGTTCGGCCGGTGTAGGCCGTGATTGGGAGTCCCACAGGGCGGCGACACAACGTCTTCCGGGTTCGGCCGGTGTAGGCCGTGATTGGGAGTCCCACAGGGGCGGCGACACAACGTCTTCTCCGGGTTGGGCCGGTGTAGGCCGTGATTGGGAGTCCCATAGGGAGGCGACACAACGTCTTCCGGGTTCGGCCGGTGTAGGCCGTGATTGGGAGTCCCACAGGCGACACAACGTCTTCCGGGTTCGGGCCGGTGTAGGCCGTGATTGGGAGTCCCATAGGGAGGCGACACAACGTCTTCCCGGGTTCGGCCGGTGTAGGCCGTGATTGGGAGTCCCATAGGGCGACACAACGTCTTCCGGGTTCGGGCCGGTGTAGGCCTGATTGGGAGTCTCACAGGGCGACACAACGTCTTCCGGGTTCGGGCCGGTGTAGGCAGTGATTGGGAGTCCCATAGGGCGGCGACACAACGTCTTCCGGGTTCGGCCGGTGTAGGCCGTGATTGGGAGTCCCATAGGGGAGGCGACACAATGTCTTCCGGGTTCGGCCGGTGTAGGCCGTGATTGGGAGTCCCACAGGGCGGCGACACAACGTCTTCCGGGTTCGGGCCGGTGTAGGCCGTGATTGGGAGTCCCACAGGGCGACACAACGTCTTCCGGGTTCGGGCCGGTGTAGGCCGTGATTGGGAGTCCCACAGGGCGACACAACGTCTTCCGGGTTCGAGCCGGTGTAGGCCGTGATTGGGAGTCTCACAGGGCGACACAACGTCTTCCGGGTTCGGCCGGTGTAGGCCGTGATTGGGAGTCCCACAGGGCGACACAACGTCTTCCGGGTTCGGGCCGGTGTAGGCCGTGATTGGGAGTCCCATAGGGGAGGCGACACAACGTCTTCCGGGTTCGGCCGGTGTAGGCCGTGATTGGGAGTCCCATAGGGGAGGCGACACAACGTCTTCCGGGTTCGGCCGGTGTAGGCCGTGATTGGGAGTCCACAGGCGACACAACGTCTTCCGGGTTCGGGCCGGTGTAGGCCGTGATTGGGAGTCTCACAGGGCGACACAACGTCTTCCGGGTTCGGCCGGTGTAGGCCGTGATTGGGAGTCCCACAGGGCGACACAACATCTTCCGGGTTCGGCCGGTGTAGGCCGTGATTGTCAATAATCATTTGTTCTTAACTGTCTTGCCTAGTTAAATAAAGGTGAAATAAAAATGTATTTTAAATTCCCTGTATGTAGGATGTTATGTTATATTCAGAGGTAGACTGGCTCTGGCAGCCAAGTACTAAATGTTTTTATTTATTATTTTACCTTTGATTAACTAGGCAAGTCAGTTAAAGAACAAATTCTTATTTACAATGACTGCCTAGGAACAGTGGGGTTAACTGGTCTAGGAACAGTGGGTTAACTGGTCTAGGAACAGTGGGTTAACTGGTCTAGGAACAGTGGGGTTAACTGGTCTAGGAACAGTGGGGTTAACTGGTCTAGGAACAGTGGGTTACCTGGTCTAGGAACAGTGGGGTTAACTGGTCTAGGAACAGTGGGGTTAACTGGTCTAGGAACAGTGGGTTAACTGGTCTAGGAACAGTGGGTTAACTGGTCTAGGAACAGTGGGTTAACTGGTCTAGGAACAGTGGGGTTAACTGGTCTAGGAACAGTGGGTTAACTGGTCTAGGAACAGTGGGTTAACTGGTCTAGGAACAGTGGGTTAACTGGTCTAGGAACAGTGGGGTTAACTGGTCTAGGAACAGTGGGTTAACTGGTCTAGGAACAGTGGGTTACCTGGTCTAGGAACAGTGGGGTTAACTGGTCTAGGAACAGTGGGGTTAACTGGTCTAGGAACAGTGGGTTAACTGGTCTAGGAACAGTGGGTTAACTGGTCTAGGAACAGTGGGTTAACTGGTCTAGGAACAGTGGGTTAACTGGTCTAGGAACAGTGGGTTAACTGGTCTAGGAACAGTGGGTTAACTGGTCTAGGAACAGTGGGTTACCTGGTCTAGGAACAGTGGGTTACCTGGTCTAGGAACAGTGGGGTTAACTGGTCTAGGAACAGTGGGTTAACTGGTCTAGGAACAGTGGGGTTAACTGGTCTAGGAACAGTGGGGTTAACTGGTCTAGGAACAGTGGGTTAACTGGTCTAGGAACAGTGGGTTAACTGGTCTAGGAACAGTGGGTTAACTGGTCTAGGAACAGTGGGTTACCTGGTCTAGGAACAGTGGGTTAACTGGCCTAGGAACAGTGGGGTTAACTGGTCTAGGAACAGTGGGTTAACTGGTCTAGGAACAGTGGGTTACCTGGTCTAGGAACAGTGGGTTACCTGGTCTAGGAACAGTGGGGTTAACTGGTCTAGGAACAGTGGGGTTAACTGGTCTAGGAACAGTGGGTTAACTGGTCTAGGAACAGTGGGTTAACTGGTCTAGGAACAGTGGGTTAACTGGTCTAGGAACAGTGGGTTAACTGGTCTAGGAACAGTGGTTTAACTGGTCTAGGAACAGTGGGTTACCTGGTCTAGGAACAGTGGGTTACCTGGTCTAGGAACAGTGGGGTTAACTGGTCTAGGAACAGTGGGTTAACTGGTCTAGGAACAGTGGGTTAACTGGTCTAGGAACAGTGGGTTAACTGCCTTGTTCAGGTGCAGAACGACAGATTTTTACCTTGTCAGCTCGGGGGATTCAATCTAGCAACCTTTCGGTTACTGGCCCAACGCTCTAATCACTAGACTACCTGCCTCCTCTACGCTCTAACCACTAGGCTACCTGCCTCCTCTACGCTCTAACCACTAGGCTACCTACCTCCTCTACGCTCTAACCACTAGGCTACCTACCTCCTCTACGCTCTAACTACTAGGCTACCTGCCTCCTCTACGCTCTAACCACTAGGCTACCTGCCTCCTCTACGCTCTAACCACTAGGCTACCTGCCTCCTCTACACTCTAACCACTAGGCTACCTGCCTCCTCTACACTCTAACCACTAGGCTACCTGCCTCCTCTACACTCTAACCACTAGACTACCTGCCTCCTCTACACTCTAACCACTAGGCTACCTGCCTCCTCTACACTCTAACCACTAGGCTACCTGCCTCCTCTACACTCTAACCACTAGACTACCTGCCTCCTCTACACTCTAACCACTAGGCTACCTGCCTCCTCTACACTCTAACCACTAGGCTACCTGCCCCCTCTACACTCTAACCACTAGGCTACCTGCCTCCTCTACACTCTAACCACTAGGCTACCTACCTCCTCTACACACTAACCACTAGGCTACCTACCTCCTCTACACACTAACCACCTACCTCCTCTACACTCTAACCACTAGACTACCTGCCTCCTCTACACTCTAACCACTAGGCTACCTGCCTCCTCTACACTCTAACCACTAGGCTACCTGCCTCCTCTACGCTCTAACCACTAGGCTACCTACCTCCTCTACACTCTAACCACCTACCTCCTCTACACTCTAACCACTCAGGCTACCTGCCTCCTCACGCCCAACCACTAGGCTACCTGCCTCCTCTACACTCTAACCACTAGACTACCTGCCTCCTCTACACTCTAACCACTAGACTACCTGCCTCCTCTACACTCTAACCACTAGACTACCTGCCTCCTCTACACTCTAACCACCTACCTCCTCTACACTCTAACCACTAGGCTACCTGCCTCCTCTACACTCTAACCACTAGGCTACCTACCTCCTCTACACTCTAACCCACTACCTCTCCTACACTCTAACCACTAGGCTACCTGCCTCCTCTACACTCTAACCACTAGGCTACCTGCCTCCTCTACACTCTAACCACTAGGCTACCTGCCTCCTCTACACTCTAACCACTAGGCTACCTGCCTCCTCTACACTCTAACCACTAGGCTACCTGCCTCCTCTACACTCTAACCACTAGGCTACCTGCCTCCTCTACGCTCTAACCACCAGGCTACCTGCCTCCTCTACATTCTAACCACTAGGCTACCTGCCTCCTCTACACTCTAACCACTAGGCTACCTGCCTCCTCTACACTCTAACCACTAGACTACCTACCTCCTCTACACTCTAACCACTAGGCTACCTGCCTCCTCTACACTCTAACCACTAGGCTACCTGCCTCCTCTACACTCTAACCACTAGACTACCTGCCTCCTCTACACTCTAACCACTAGGCTACCTGCCTCCTCTACACTCTAACCACTAGGCTACCTACCTCCTCTACACTCTAACCACCTACCTCCTCTACACTCTAACCACTAGGCTACCAGCCTCTTTATTTAACCAGGTAGGCTAGTTGAGAACAAGTTCTCATTTGCAACTGTGACCTGGCCAAGATAAAGCATAGCAGTGTGAACAGACAACACAGAGTTACACATGGAGTAAACAATTAACAAGTCAATAACACAGTAGAAAAAAAAGGGGCAGTCTATATACAATGTGTGCAAAAGGCATGAGGAGGTAGGCGAATAATACAATTTTGCAGATTAACACTGGAGTGATAAATGATCAGATGGTCATGTACAGGTAGAGATATTGGTGTGCAAAAGAGCAGAAAAGTACATTTTTAAAAAATTTAAAAAACAGTATAAAAACAGTATGGGAATGAGGTAGGTGAAAATGGGTGGGCTATTTACCAATAGACTATGTACAGCTGCAGCGATCGGTTAGCTGCTCAGATAGCTGATGTTTGAAATTGGTGAGGGAGATAAAAGTCTCCAACTTCAGCGATTTTTGCAGTTCGTTCCAGTCACAGGCAGCAGAGTACACTCTAACCACTAGGCTACCTGCCTCCTCTACACTCTAACCACTAGACTACCTGCCTCCTCTACACTCTAACCACTAGGCTACCTGCCTCCTCTACACTCTAACCACTAGGCTACCTGCCTCCTCTACACTCTAACCACTAGACTACCTGCCTCCTCTACGCTCTAACCACTAGACTACCTACCTCCTCTACACTCTAACCACTAGACTACCTGCCACCTCTACACTCTAACCACTAGGCTACCTGCCTCCTCTACGCTCTAACCACTAGGCTACCCTGCCTCCTCTACACTCTAACCACTAGGCTACCCTGCCACCTCTACACTCTAACCACTAGGCTACCTGCCTCCTCTACACTCTAACCACTAGGCTACCTGCCTCCTCTACACTCTAACCACTAGGCTACCTGCCTCCTCTACACTCTAACCACTAGGCTACCTGCCTCCTCTACACTCTAACCACTAGGCTACCTGCCTCCTCTACACTCTAACCACGATTTGACAGGCTACCTGCCTCCTCTACACTCTAACCACTAGCTACCTGCCTCCTCTACACTCTAACCACTAGGCTACCTGCCTCCTCTACACTCTAACCACTAGGCTACCTGCCTCCTCTACACTCTAACCACTAGGCTACCTGCCACCTCTACACTCTAACCACTAGGCTACCTGCCTCCCTCTACACTCTAACCACTAGGCTACCTGCCTCCTCTACACTCTAACCACTAGGCTACCTGCCTACACTCTAACCACTAGGCTACCTACCTCCTCTACACTCTAACCACCAGGCTACCTACCTCCTCTACACTCTTAACCACTAGGCTACCTGCCACCTCTACACTCTAACCACTAGGCTACCTGCCTCCTCTGATTAAATCACACTCTAACCACTAGGCTACCTGCCTCCTACACTCTAACCACTAGGCTACCTGCCTCCTCTACACTCTAACCACTAGGCTACCTACCTCCTCTACACTCTAACCACACTAGGCTACCTACCTCCTCTACACTCTAACCACTAGACTACCTGCCACCTCTACACTCTAACCACTAGACTACCTGCCTCCTCATTGGGGCTGAATACTTTCCAAAGGAACTGTATACTGTATGCTAGCTACTAGTCTTGATTAAATCAGGCTGTAATACACAAGTCTAGCTAGCCCCGTGGTGTGACAGTTGGCTAGCTACTAGTCTTGATTAAATCAGGCTGTAATACACAAGTCTAGCTAGCCCCGTGGTGTGACAGTTGGCTAGCTACTAGTCTTGATTAAATCAGGCTGTAATATACAAGTCTAGCTAGCCCCGTGGTGTGACAGTTGGCTAGCTACTAGTCTTGATTAAATCAGGCTGTAATACACAAGTCTAGCTAGCCCCGTGGTGTGACAGTTGGCTAGCTACTAGTCTTGATTAAATCAGGCTGTAATACACAAGTCTAGCTAGCCCGTGGTGTGACAGTTGGCTAGCTGCTAGTCTTGATTAAATCAGGCTGTAATACACAAGTCTAGCTAGCCCGTGGTGTGACAGTTGGCTAGCTACTAGTCTTGATTAAATCAGGCTGTAATACACAAGTCTAGCTAGCCCGTGGTGTGACAGTTGGCTAGCTACTAGTCTTGATTAAATCAGGCTGTAATACACAAGTCTAGCTAGCCCTAGCCTCCGTGGTGTGACAGTTGGCTAGCTACTAGTCTTGATTAAATCAGGCTGTAATACACAAGTCTAGCTACTAGTCTTGATTAAATCAGGCTGTAATACACAAGTCTAGCTAGCCCGTGGTGTGACAGTTGGCTAGCTACTAGTCTTGATTAAATCAGGCTGTAATACACAAGTCTAGCTAGCCCCGTGGTGTGACAGTTGGCTAGCTACTAGTCTTGATTAAATCAGGCTGTAATACACAAGTCTAGCTAGCCCGTGGTGTGACAGTTGGCTAGCTACTAGTCTTGATTAAATCAGGCTGTAATACACAAGTCTAGCTAGCCCCGTGGTGTGACAGTTGGCTAGCTACTAGTCTTGATTAAATCAGGCTGTAATACACAAGTCTAGCTAGCCCCGTGGTGTGACAGTTGGCTAGCTACTAGTCTTGATTAAATCAGGCTGTTATACACAAGTCTAGCTAGCCCCGTGGTGTGACAGTTGGCTAGCTACTAGTCTTGATTAAATCAGGCTGTAATACACAAGTCTAGCTAGCCCCGTGGTGTGACAGTTGGCTAGCTACTAGTCTTGATTAAATCAGGCTGTAATACACAAGTCTAGCTAGCCCCGTGGTGTGACAGTTGGCTAGCTACTAGTCTTGATTAAATCAGGCTGTAATACACAAGTCTAGCTAGCCCCGTGGTGTGACAGTTGGCTAGCTACTAGTCTTGATTAAATCAGGCTGTATACACAAGTCTAGCTAGCCCCGTGGTGTGACAGTTGGCTAGCTACTAGTCTTGATTAAATCAGGCTGTAATACACAAGTCTAGCTAGCCCGTGGTGTGACAGTTGGCTAGCTACTAGTCTTGATTAAATCAGGCTGTAATACACAAGTCTAGCTAGCCCCGTGGTGTGACAGTTGGCTAGCTACTAGTCTTGATTAAATCAGGCTGTAATACACAAGTCTAGCTAGCCCCGTGGTGTGACAGTTGGCTGGCTACTAGTCTTGATTAAATCAGGCTGTAATACACAAGTCTAGCTAGCCCGTGGTGTGACAGTTGGCTAGCTACTAGTCTTGATTAAATCAGGCTGTAATACACAAGTCTAGCTAGCCCCGTGGTGTGACAGTTGGCTAGCTACTAGTCTTGATTAAATCAGGCTGTAATACACAAGTCTAGCTAGCCCCGTGGTGTGACAGTTGGCTAGCTACTAGTCTTGATTAAATCAGGCTGTAATACACAAGTCTAGCTAGCCCCGTGGTGTGACAGTTGGCTAGCTACTAGTCTTGATTAAATCAGGCTGTTATACACAAGTCTAGCTAGCCCCGTGGTGTGACAGTTGGCTAGCTACTAGTCTTGATTAAATCAGGCTGTTATACACAAGTCTAGCTAGCCCCATTAAATCGTGGTGTGACAGTTGGCTAGCTACTAGTCTTGATTAAATCAGGCTGTAATACACAAGTCTAGCTAGCCCCGTGGTGTGACAGTTGGCTAGCTACTAGTCTTGATTAAATCAGGCTGTAATAGCACAAGTCTAGCTAGCCCCGTGGTGTGACAGTTGGCTAGCTACTAGTCTTGATTAAATCAGGCTGTAATACACAAGTCTAGCTAGCCCGTGGTGTGACAGTTGGCTAGCTAGCTACTAGTCTTGATTAAATCAGGCTGTAATAGCACAAGTCTAGCTAGCCCGTGGTGTGACAGTTGGCTAGCTACTAGTCTTGATTAAATCAGGCTGTAATACACAAGTCTAGCTAGCCCGTGGTGTGACAGTTGGCTAGCTACTAGTCTTGATTAAATCAGGCTGTAATACACAAGTCTAGCTAGCCCGTGGTGTGACAGTTGGCTAGCTACTAGTCTTGATTAAATCAGGCTGTAATACACAAGTCTAGCTAGCCCCGTGGTGTGACAGTTGGCTAGCTACTAGTCTTGATTAAATCAGGCTGTAATACACAAGTCTAGCTAGCCCCGTGGTGTGACAGTTGGCTAGCTACTAGTCTTGATTAAATCAGGCTGTAATACACAAGTCTAGCTAGCCCGTGGTGTGACAGTTGGCTAGCTACTAGTCTTGATTAAATCAGGCTGTAATACACAAGTCTAGCTAGCCCCGTGGTGTGACAGTTGGCTAGCTACTAGTCTTGATTAAATCAGGCTGTAATACACAAGTCTAGCTAGCCCGTGGTGTGACAGTTGGCTAGCTACTAGTCTTGATTAAATCAGGCTGTAATACACAAGTCTAGCTAGCCCCGTGGTGTGACAGTTGGCTAGCTACTAGTCTTGATTAAATCAGGCTGTAATACACAAGTCTAGCTAGCCCGTGGTGTGACAGTTGGCTAGCTACTAGTCTTGATTAAATCAGGCTGTAATACACAAGTCTAGCTAGCCCCGTGGTGTGACAGTTGGCTAGCTACTAGTCTTGATTAAATCAGGCTGTAATATACAAGTCTAGCTAGCCCGTGGTGACAGTTGGCTAGCTACTAGTCTTGATTAAATCAGGCTGTAATACACAAGTCTAGCTAGCCCCGTGGTGTGACAGTTGGCTAGCTACTAGTCTTGATTAAATCAGGCTGTAATACACAAGTCTAGCTAGCCCGTGGTGTGACAGTTGGCTAGCTACTAGTCTTGATTAAATCAGGCTGTAATACACAAGTCTAGCTAGCCCCGTGGTGTGACAGTTGGCTAGCTACTAGTCTTGATTAAATCAGGCTGTAATACACAAGTCTAGCTAGCCCGTGGTGACAGTTGGCTAGCTACTAGTCTTGATTAAATCAGGCTGTAATACACAAGTCTAGCTATCCCCGTGGTGTGACAGTTGGCTAGCTACTAGTCTTGATTAAATCAGGCTGTAATACACAAGTCTAGCTAGCCCCGTGGTGTGACAGTTGGCTAGCTACTAGTCTTGATTAAATCAGGCTGTTATACACAAGTCTAGCTAGCCCCGTGGTGTGACAGTTGGCTAGCTACTAGTCTTGATTAAATCAGGCTGTAATACACAAGTCTAGCTAGCCCCGTGGTGTGACAGTTGGCTAGCTACTAGTCTTGATTAAATCAGGCTGTAATAGCACAAGTCTAGCTAGCCCCGTGGTGTGACAGTTGGCTAGCTACTAGTCTTGATTAAATCAGGCTGTAATACACAAGTCTAGCTAGCCCGTGGTGTGACAGTTGGCTAGCTACTAGTCTTGATTAAATCAGGCTGTAATACACAAGTCTAGCTAGCCCCGTGGTGTGACAGTTGGCTAGCTACTAGTCTTGATTAAATCAGGCTGTAATACACAAGTCTAGCTAGCCCGTGATGTGACAGTTGGCTAGCTAAAGTCTTGATTAAATCAGGAATGATAATACAAAGTAAAGCTAGCCCCGTGATGTGACAGTTGGCTAGCTTCTAGTCTTGATTAAATCAGGCTGTAATATCCACAAGTCTAGCTAGCCCCGTGGTGTGACAGTTGGCTAGCTACTAGTCTTGATTAAATCAGGCTGTAATACACAAGTCTAGCTAGCCCGTGGTGTGACAGTTGGCTAGCTACATCTTGATTAAATCAAAACTGTTCGCTGCTAAAGTTTGTGGTGGAACAAACTCCTCAACGAGCCTGTCAGGACAGTTGGTCAATCACCAGTCTTGATTGAAACCCCACCTCTTTAAGGAATACCTAGGAAGTCTTGATAAAGCTGTAATCCCTCTCACCCCCTCCCCTGAAAAGATTTATGTTGCACTACTGTTCACTGGAGTCATAAGTCCTGACAAATGCACCATTTTTTGTAAGTCATCTGGAGAAAGGTTTAAATGACTTAAATGTAATGTAAATGTACTAGTCTTGATTAAATCAGGCTGTAATACACAAGTCTAGCTAGCCCCTAATGTGGTGCTGACAGTTGGCTAGCTAGCTACTAGTCTTGATTAAATCAGTCTGTAATAGCACAAGTCTAGCTAGCCCGTGGTGTGACAGTTGGCTAGCTACTAGTCTTGATTAAATCAGGCTGTAATACACAAGTCTTCCCTAGCCCCGTGGTGTGACAGTTGGCTAGCTACTAGTCTTGATTAAATCAGGCTGTTATACACAAGTCTAGCTAGAAGTGGTGTGACAGTTGGCTAGCTACAGTCTTGATTAAATCAGGCTGTAATACACAAGTCTAGCTAGCCCGTGGTGGAGACAGTTGGCAGCTATCTAGTCTTGATTAAATCAGGCTGTTATAGCAGCAATGTTCCAACATCTAGAAAGCCTTCCTGGTGTGACAGTTGGCAAGCTACTAGTCTTGATTAAATCAGGCTGTAATGTTCCAACATCTAGTGGAAAGCCCCAGAAGAGTGGAGACTGTTTGGCAGCAATACTCCAACATCTAGTGGAAAGCCTTAAATCAGGCTGTAATAGCACAATGTTCATTAGTGTACATACAGCCTGAGACACTACTGCAATGTCATGTAAATGTTCCTTTCAAGCGAAGAGAATGATGAATAAAAATAAATGTAAAACCTCCTCTCCTCTTTGTGGTTGTCCTTCAGTGGAAAGCCTTCAGAAAGTGGAGGCTGTTATAGCAAAATATCCACAGGAAAGCCTTCCCAGAAGAGTGGAGGCTTTTGTTTACCCAACATCTAGTTATTGCTATTATTGTTTACAATGTTTTTTTGAGCCAGAAGAGTGGAAGCTGTAGAAAGTCTACACTTAAATATAAAAATGGAGGCTGTTGCATCATGTTATGGGTATGCTTGTCACCTGGGAAGTTTGTCAGAAGAAAAGAAATGAACAAAGCAGGTAAAAATAAAATGTTAAACATCTAGTGCAAAACCCACTTCAGTCCCTGAAAAGAAAAACAATGTTGTTGTTTTTTAGGCTGTTCTAGCAAGAATTTCCAAACATCTGTTGAGTGTTCCTGAGTAGGCTGTCTCAGTCCTGACAAATTTGCTCAAGGCTTTTTGTTCCAACATTTGGAAAGCCTTCCATCTGAGACAAGGTTTCCCAGAAGAATTATAGCAGCAATGTTCCAAATTGGAACCCTGAATAGGCTGTTATAGCAGCAATGTTCCAACATCTAGTGGAAAGCCTTCCCAGAAGAGAGGAACTGTTATCAGCAATGTTCCAACATCTAGTGAAAGCCTTCCCAGAAGAGTGGAGGCTGTTATAGCAGCAATGTTCCAACATCTGGAAAGCCTTCCCAGAAGAGTGGAGGCTGAGCAGCAATGTTCCTACATCTAGTGGAAAGCCTTCCCAGAAGAGTGGAGGCTGTTATAGCAGCAATGTTCCAACATCTAGTGGAAAGCCTTCCCAGAAGAGTGGAGGCTGTTATAGCAGCAATGTTCCAACATCTAGTAGAAAGCCTTCCCAGAAGAGAGGAGGCTGTTATAGCAGCAATGTTCCAACATCTAGTGGAAAGCCTTCCCAGAAGAGTGGAGGCTGTTATAGCAGCAATGTTCCAACATCTAGTGGAAAGCCTTCCCAGAAGAGTGGAGGCTGTTATAGCAGCAATGTTCCAACATCTAGTGGAAAGCCTTCCCAGAAGAGTGGAGGCTGTTATAGCAGCAATGTTCCAACATCTAGTGGAAAGCCTTCCCAGAAGAGTGGAGGCTGTTATAGCAGCAATGTTCCAACATCTAGTGGAAAGCCTTCCCAGAAGAGTGGAGGCTGTTATAGCAGCAATGTTCCTACATCTAGTGGAAAGCCTTCCCAGAAGAGAGGAGGCTGTTATAGCAGCAATGTTCCAACATCTAGTGGAAAGCCTTCCCAGAAGAGTGGAGGCTGTTATAGCTGCAATGTTCCAACATCTGGTGGAAAGCCTTCCTAGAAGAGTGGAGGCTGTTATAGCAGCAATGTTCCAACATCTAGTGGAAAGCCATCCCAGAAGAGTGGAGGCTGTTATAGCAGCAATGTTCCAACATCTAGTGGAAAGCCTTCCCAGAAGAGTGGAGGCTGTTATAGCAGCAATGTTCCAACATCTAGTGGAAAGTCTTCCCAGAAGAGTGGAGGCTGTTATAGCAGCAATGTTCCAACATCTAGTGGAAAGCCTTCCCAGAAGAGTGGAGGCTGTTATAGCAGCAATGTTCCTACATCTAGTGGAAAGCCTTCCCAGAAGAGAGGAGGCTGTTATAGCAGAAAAAGGGGGACCAACTCCATATTAATGCCCATCGACGAGCAGGTGTCCACATACTTTTAGTCATGTAATATACCTACCAGATCAGATCTCTATTAAGGAACATTTTCATGTGTCGTTTCAGACTGTAACTAACTTATACATTAAACATGAATTGCGTATTACCAGCCTGATTAAGCCGAATAGCCAGTTACCGGCTATCAAAAACACACTTTCACCCAAATATCATACTCACGCAATGCCTTTATTTCCATTTGACAACCGATAAAAAATGAAATAAAATCAGACATTGAGTTCGCTGACAAGACAGCGCCAGAGTAGATAGCTTACAAGCTAACACCGGTAGACAGCTAACAGTAAACTAGCTAGTTTTTACTAACGTTACGCTGGTTTATTCTAACCAACCTGTACAATTTGATTGTCCATATCTTCATCCAATCCTCTTCCGTTACCAGACGAAGTCATAGTCTTTTTGTGTGTGTGTTTTTAATCAGTGCATGTCTACCAGCAGAGAACTAGCATCATGTGACAGGAACGACCGGAAGTAAAAACGCTGCGTTTCACCGGAACATTGAGGACGTAACATTTTCCGGAAGTCACACCTACAAAGTCTTCCCCAGAGAGGGTTGTCTTTCCCTATAAAAAAAAAAACGAATGTAATTTCACTCCAAAATTGTTCATACTAGCTAATAAAATAAATAAATAGACTTCAATTCTCCTTTAGGGCCTCAATTGGCAATTATTGTTCATGTTTTCATTATGGGAAACAAGTTCCTATTTAAGAGGAAAGATCATATCTTGTCTGTCTTGCTCATTAGAGATGGAAAGGTGTGACATCTGTGAATCTATTATATAGCCATTATGGGGTCTGTGACAGAATGGGGATCGCCAGTGACGCCGTTTCAACTGTTCTGCCTTATTATTATTCGACCATGCTGGTCATTTATGAACATTTGAACATCTTGGCCATGTTCTGTTATAATCTCCACCCGGCACAGCCAGAAGAAGACTGGCCACCCCACATGTGCTCTCTCTAATTCTCTCTTTCTCTCTCTCTTTCTTTCTCTCTCTCGGAGCACCTGAGCCCTAGGACCTTGCCCCAGGACTACTTGACATGATGACTCCTTGCTGTCCCCAGTCCACCTGGCCGTGCTGCTGCTCCAGTTTCAACTGACCTGAGCCCTAGGACCATGCCCCAGGACTACCTGACATGGCTCCTTGCTGTCCCCAGTCCACCTGGCCGTGCTGCTGCTCCAGTTTCAACTGTTCTGCCTTATTATTCGACCATGCTGGTCATTTATGAACATTTGAACATCTTGGCCACGTTCTGTTATAATCTCCACCCGGCACAGCCAGAAGAGGACCGGCCACCCCACATAGCCTGGTTCCTCTCTAGGTTTCTTCCTAGGTTTTGGCCTTTCTAGGGAGTTTTTCCTAGCCACCGTGCTTCTACACCTGCATTGCTTGCTGTTTGGGGTTTTAGGCTGGGTTTCTGGAGAGCACTTTGAGATATCAGCTTATGTACGAAGGGCTATATAAATACATTTGATTTGATGGCAGGTCCCTGTTTTGAGCCCAACATGTGGTTTTTTTTTTGGGGGGGCTTGCCTGTTTTGCATGTTATTTTGTCATTAATGTGTCACATATCAGTTTGCAAACAATGTAAAATATATATAATTGAGTTAATAAAGCCACATACAAACAAGATCTCTTGTTTTCTAGAGTAAGGCAGCTCCAAAATACAGGTGTTTCAGCCTAGCTCAGTGCTTTCTGTGGTGGGGAGAGCCAGCAAAAAAAATAGGAGCATTGCGCTGTAATTGGCTCAGTGTTCTGTCACTCATGGGGACACTACGTCACCGCTAAGTCCAAGGGTAGAGCTCGAAAATTCAAGCCCTCTATGGGTGCTGCCATAGAGTTACATTAGAAGTGCTCATCCAAGAAGGCTCTGGGTCATTGGTCACAGATAAAATGACATCACGTTAAACTACAGTAGCTTTGATTGGACTGATAATCTTAGCTAGCAGTTAGCATTATGAAGTCTACAATCTACTGGTAAATCCTTGTCATAAGATACATGAGAAGTTATAGATAAAATGTATCGGTGCTCATCGACCATTAACATTACACAAGTTAAAGATCGCAAAATTCAACATGGAGTGATTTGGAAGGAATCAGTAGCTAACTGCAAGCTATTCCATCATTGGCCCGCTATTCCATCATTGGCCCGCTATTCCATCATTGGCCTGCTATTCAAGTCTAAGAATAAGTCTCTTTTCCTGTTATAAAATTAAAACATTCAACATTGGCCCATGCTATCAATGAATTTAATACATTTTTTAAATTTAATTAAGCAAGTCAGTTAACAAATTCTTATTTACAATGACGGCCTGCCCCACCCGGCCGATCTGTGTCTGTGTGTGTGAGGTCAGTGTGTTAAACCCGGCCGACGCTGGGCCAATTGTGCGCCACCCTATGGGACTCCCAATCTGGGTCTGATGTGATAGTCTGGATCCACTCCCTGATATTTCAGAGAGAGGAGAGGAGAGACAGAGGAGAGGACTCCGAATCACGGCCTGATGTGATGCAGTCTGGATCCACTCCCTGATATTTCAGAGAGAGGAGAGGAGAGACAGAGGAGAGGAGAGGACTCCGAATCACGGCCTGATGTGATGCAGTCTGGATCCACTCCCTGATATTTCAGAGAGGAGAGGAGAGACAGAGGAGAGGAGAGACAGAGGACTCCCAATCTGGGTCTGATGTGATGTAGTCTGGATGATTTGAAGCATGACTTGTGCCACGTGCAAAACTGTTACCTTTAAACTGCTAAATCTGACTTGAGTTCAAGACGCCTGGGAAAACCAAGCGACGCCTGGGAAAACACTTTTGGAACTTTCATCCGAAAAGGTCTCGTCTGCTGAAGAAATGTCATATGCAGGGAGATCTGTATACTGTAGCTAAGTAATACTAAGTGTGTTTGTGCAGGGAGATCTGTATACTGTAGCTAAGTAATACTAAGTGTGTTTGTGCAGGGAGATCTGTATACTGTAGCTAAGTAATACTAAGTGTGTTTGTGCAGGAGATCTGTATACTGTAGCTAAGT